>NC_057813.1:107625072-107846317 GCF_018294505.1 Triticum aestivum
GGGGGGGGGGGGTTCAATCAAAAAATGAAACATATGCAATGTGTGTGAAATAGAGTCCTGGATATAACATATATATAGAGGGGGCGATCCACGAGAAGAGAGTGGAGGTATCACCTGCTTGAGGTGTCGATAGAATCGAAAAGAGGTATGATGTGCGTGTGTGTGTGTGCGCGCGCGATCGATAAAGAGTGCCATCGAATTTGTGTGTGCCCACGTCAAAGATATAGAGTGGCTAGCCTACTAGAATGTGAGAGGGGACATGTGCAGTTTGTCTCTGTGGCATGGATACCTACCTGCAGTGCTCGACTATCGGTGTGTTGTGGGGGAAGAGGGAGGCCCAATTAACTATAGAGGTACAATGGCTGGTATATGTGTGGAGGAGGAGAGAGGCCTAACTCATGTATTAAGGAGATCGATCTGCCTCATGTATTAAGGGAGATCGATCGACATCCATGCATATGTGCAGGAGAGGAATAAGGTTGGGAGAGAGACAGAGCTAGAGTGTTGGAGGGGGTGGTAGTGGAGTTGCTTCTAACAAATGGTGGGATAGGCTTGCTAGACAAACGGAGGGCACGCCCACAATATCAATAAGAGAGGAGATGGCTGCTTGTTGTCTGTGCACGTGTGTGTGAGAGGTGGGTCAGGAGGCATGCACGAATGATGAGGGGGGGATGATGTGGCCGTGGTAAGCAGACATAACTACATAGGAAGATCAATCGCCCTTTGTTAGAGAAAGGAGAGACATAACTTGTGAGGTACGTCGATCGATGGGGGGGTAGTTAAAGTCGATCCAGGTATATGTTGGGAGATCGATCGGTATACATGCATGTGTGTGTTAGAAGCAAACGAGGCACGAGGAGAAGGATAGAGATAGAGGGATGCATGTAGGAGGTGGTACGAGAGGCATACTATATCAAGCGGGGAGGAGTGTGCGAGTACGAGAACAATGAAAAGAGTGGTGGGAGTGAGGCATGGACAGTGACAAGAGAAGAGGGGAAGCTTGTGTTTGTGCTAGGCACACCTGGCTAGAGAGGCATATCGATCGATGTGTGCCGTAAAGAAGGAGCTGGGGGCCTACACACACCATGGGTGAACGACCTAAAGTGAAAAGACGAATTTGCGCGATGGAGCTAGAGAATGCTGAGGGAGGGTGAGAGGGATGCGGGCGTGTGCATGCACAAGAGAAAGTTAGCGCTAGCTACAAAGATAAGAGGGTTGTGTGGGTGTAAAAGACGAATAGAGATCATATATGCTTCATTATAAAAGGCGAATTCGGATTTTGAAGAATTTATCATAGTGTTTTAAACCGACGCATGTGTGAATATATATAACGGTGATACACATGGTGTGTTTATGAACATGTTATACTACATTTAATATATTTTATCTCTACTCTTATAAAAAAACGGAGTTGTTGATGATGGTGTGCTTGCCATCCTGCATTATAGGCCGTCCGATTTATATCTGGCGGATAGCAGGGAAACTATGATGGTTGAAGTTGGCAACAATCATGATTGTAGATTCTTATTGAAAGAGAGAAACAAATTCAAATTTAGTTCGAATTGCAGTGGTAGTATAGACATTTGGAATGCACTAAAATGTTGGTATGAGTAGGTTACATGCATTATACAACAAGCGAAAAAAATTAATTGGACATAACATGGATTCATACTCCCTCCTTCCATCTATATAGGGCATAATGAGATTTTTAAGACCGCATTTGACTATTGACAAGATTAATAGTACATGACATGCACAATGTGAAAATTATATCATTGAAAGAACCTTTCACAGACGAGTTAACAGTGTGCTTTGTGTAAGTTGCATGTCATATATCATTGCTCTAATATTTGGTCAAAGTTAGCATCGAAAAAAGCATTAGGCCCTATATAGATGGAAGGAGGGAGTAGCTTTGAATAGCATTTGTATAGTAAAACGGGGCAAGACTCTCTCTTTGTGTGGTGTGAATAGTTTTATTTTTGTCATTTTCTTTTTGGTTGAGGGATGTGCGAATTGATTTGGTACGTACAAGTACAATATTACTACACGTTAGGATTGTCCCTAAAATTCAACCCACGTCTTGTTATATCCCGAAAATTCAGATATCGTGCTCCAAAAACTGGCGCCTTCACAACCCGCGCCTTGCTATCCTGAAATTACAACGCGCACGAAAACTCCCTCCAACTGCCAAATCCTGACACGCGAAATCCCGCTTCTAACCCTGAGCCGAAAGGGGGGTACTTTTGTAACACACCCTACATTTTGGACAAGCACGGCCTAAGTCATGCTTCACCCCCTCCCATCGCCCCCTTTTCGCCATTCGAAATCCCAGGCCGCCATAACCTCTCCGCTCCAGCCGCGAAACCCCACCCTCCTCCATCCGCCACATCACCGCTACCCAGCCGGAGCCTCTTCCTCGACGATGTCGTCCACTGCAATAGCTCGACGTCCCTCGTCCACCTCCTCGGATGAGGATTCGTCATCCATCTCGCTGTCCAGCCGGTTCGGCCGCCCCGTCGTCCACCTCCAAGGAGCTGCTCCGACGATCGCCTCGTCTATCGCGGCTGCTCCATCCCCACAGCGTCGCCTTAACCTGCTCCACCTGAACCGCAACATCCTCACCGACTCCTTGGACGAAACCGAGGCCTACTCGGCGCCACCAAAGAGGTTGTACACTCATCACATTGCACCTTCTCCTTAACTCGACCTCCCGGCGCCGACGGTGCTCCATCCCGCACCCCCATGGAGCGGCTACCTTGAAGCCGGCGCCGCGAGCGACATCTCCACGGCGGCTCTCCCCCAGTGCGAGGCCCCTTTAGTGGCGGCGTCCATACCAGTCGGATCTGCTGCTGCTGCTCCGGCTCTCACTCGCTCGCTCGCGCTGCTGCTGCTGTTCCAGCTCTCGCTCGATCGCTCGATCGCCCAGCTGCTGCTGCTGCTCTCCCCCTCTCTCGTGTTGCTGCTCTGCTCCGATTAAGCCACACTTCAGTCGATTGATTTGACTTTTGGGTCAGTCGATTTTGAGGGGTTGGGGGCGGGGGGCTCGCCAGAGTTAAGGAAGAACCACCCGCAGCGGGGACGGGGGCTCACCGGAGAGGTACCCCACTATCTATCTTAGGGTTCAGGGTGGGGGGAGGGGCGGGGGGCCTAGAGGGCTGGCTGGGGCGGCGGTGGTGAGTTGTTTCGGGGCGGTGAGGCGGCGCTGGGTCCGGTGGTTCGGCCGGTGGTGGCTGGCGGCTCAGGGGGGTGCAGGTTGAAGATGAACTGCAGGCCCTCCCTAAACTACATGTCAAGTGCCTCTCTGCTACCATTGCGTTCAGTTTTGATAGTAGCATTCAGATTCCACAGTAAATTTCTGTTTCGACAATTAAGTTCAGAGTCAACAATTTTTATCTCATCTGTTGTAGTCAGGTGGTTTTTGGTGATGTTAATTTTACATCCATTTTACATCATCTATTGGAGATGCTATTAGAATCCCACTTGAGATTGATGGTGTCTGTCTTGTGCTGCTTCAGCCTTGACGTCTTACGGCTCACCGGAGCCGCTCCAACGACAGAACGATCCATCACAACAGAGCAGTGCCCTGGACGTCGTCTACAGATTCCTCAGATCTTCCTCCACACCTCCGATAGCCACCTCTGCCTCAACTACTTTAGCGACCAACCCAATGATGCTCCATGGTGGGTTCAATGGCAAACCCTCCCCACCCCTCTCCAGATTGTAATCCAGAGGAAGATATCTATTTTGAGGCGGATTCATACACCACTGACAACTCCTATTTACCCCCCAAGGTGTTTGCTCTACCTTGGCATGATGATGTTAGTCATATCATGCATATGTTGCCTTGCAGTGCCTACTTTTGACATCATATATGTCATCTGCTTAGTTTAGACATGTTCTGAAATGCCACCTGTTTAGTTTCTATATCATATATGGGAATTATGCAGTCTCATGTCTTTTAGCCAGCCATAATATGTGTGAAATGTGCAATGCCATCCTGTTTAACCAGGCATCATATATTTGAATGATATCTTGCCCATCCTTTTCTTCATTACATTTCCATTTGTCAACAATGTTTGTACATTAAACTACTCTTCCTGTGAATCAGCCATTTGGGTGGGAGATGGAAAAATCTGGAGTGAAAACAAGGCCTTCAGAGCAGACAGTGCTACCCATCGAAGCAGATCTCTTGTTGGGTCCCGATAGCTCCTCAGAGATGGATTCAGAGACAGATGACCAGTCCTATTCCCCTACTAAGGTGTATGCTCTAACTTGGCACGGTTATACTGCTCATATCATGCATACGGTGTCTTGTATTGCATAGTTTAGACATCATATACACAATATTCAACACCATGTTCTTAGTTCACACATCATATCGAATGCCCTCTGTTTAGCATATAAATCACATATGTGAATTAAATGATGCGATCCTGATTACTTAGATAACATGTAGGTGAATTATGTCATGTGATCCTGTTTAGTTATTCATCATATCTTTGAATTATGTTATGCTATGCTATCCAGTTTAGATAGACATCATATATGTGAAATTATGTCATGCTATCCGTTTTAGTTAAACAATATACATGTCAACTATTTCATGCCCTCTTTTTTCCACACTATCTATTGCATCTGTCTCTCATACAATGTTTGTACATTCAACTATGTTTCCTGTTTATCAGCCATTTGAATTGGAGCGGGTGATGCCAGTATCTAGCGGAATAAAAACACGGTCTTCAAATAAAATAGTGCTACCTCTTGGTGGAGATAGCACCCCGGTTGTACATGCACAAGAACCAGCCCTACCACACATAACCCAAACTATCGCAGATTGTACCCCTACTGTGATGGACAGAGAACCATCTTCACCCAATCTAACCCCAACCCCAGCCGATAGTAACCTAGATCCTGTTGACACAACACCATCTCCACCACAGAGCTCCCAAACAAGAGCAGTTAGTAAGGCATCTCCAGTGCCCAAAGGGCCAGTACTATCACGGCGAACCCCAACTCCACCAGTTAGTACGCCTATTCCTGTGGAGGAAGCACAACCAGTCAGCCGTAGTTTAGCATCTATCGCATTTGATGTTGTTAAATCGTATGTGCGTGTCTTCCCATCTTGGAAATATTATACTGAAGATGAAGGAAAATGCCAGTTGCAGGTGTTTGTCCAGGAGTTATTTGTAAGTAATGTTATTCATGGCAATTACTTTGCTTCGTCCCATACATCCTACCTCCATGATGGTTATAATACAGCAAATTTTCCCATTTTTCTCTATAGAGAAGGACCGATTTGGAAACTCAGGATGAGGTAACCTGTGCTAATACCTCTGCTATCTTCAAGAATGCTTGGAGGCAGTATCGGAATTACCTGAAGAAAACGTACTTCACCGGCAAAGAAACTCATCAAATTCCCTTACGTTCTCCTGAGACACATCTACTGGACGATGACTGGGAACGCCTTGTTCTGTACTGGTCCCGAACCAAAAATGTGGTAAGGTCTATGAGCTCATTTTCTATTTTTAAGTATTATATTCTTGCGTCTTACTGTACTCTGTTCATGTAGAACAAGTGCCTAAACCTGAAGAACAACTATTCTAATTTAAGATTCCATTGCTATCATAGTTCAAAAAAGCGCTAGGCGTTAATTGTGCGTTTTGCCACCGCCTTGCACTTTACTGACCAAAGCGCAAGCTTATGCGCATTTATGCACAGATTAAGTGTAGTTATGTGCAATGCGTTTTGCCAACGCCTAGAGCCTAGGCGCGCTTAAGCACTCGCTTAGGCGCGCCTTTTTTAACTATGATTGCTTTGCTCTTGTATAACTGTATTTACTGATACAAACTTATTTTTAAATTGAAGGATCCAACTGAAACTCCAATGGCATAGCAGGTATGTTCACGCATGTTTCTTTAACAGGTTTGCTCTTATCAATAGCTCTTTTGATTTCAATTTCAATTGTGTATACAGTTGACTTTCATATCATGCACATTACTAGCATCACAACAGAGCCAATAGTGTTGTTGTACATGTAGACCCGTGGTACCCATCTGAAATCTTGTTGTGCCATGTAGTTTCCCACGCTTTGTATTCTCTGACTGCTGCTTTATCTTGAACTGATATGATTTGAACCGTGTCTCTATTTTGATTTGGCAAGACAGTGCAGTGACTATAGGACATAGATATATGTTTGTTTGATGCTTTTATTATGTACTAGTACTTGGTAATAGAAGACTTGGTAGTTTAATCATGTCCACCTTACTAATGAACTGGTTCATCAAAATGAGTTTCATATACTAGTACATGCTAAACTTGTTATGTGTCTGCTTGTTTCTTCTTTTAGAATGCTGACAGAATATTGGGGAAGAGTGCCTTATTAAGCAATGGTAAAGGAAGTAATGCAGATAAGGTTCAGGATAGTGACACATCCTTGTTGGTCTCCAACAAAGCTGATAAAACAGCTAAGGAAGACTATCTTGAAGACAGCGAGACAACCCCAAAGTCCTGTCTTGGTTTAGTGTTCGAGTTATTGGCCACTACTGCTTGCACAAGCTATTCAAACTCACTGTCTGAATTAGTTCGGTTTCTTGAGTCTCAACTACAAGCTGAAAGATATCGATCAGCTGTGCTGCGACAAGAAGCGGAAGGACTGCGGAAGTCCCTGGAGCATTCAGATGCATATTTTCTGGTGCAACAGCAAGCGTTGGAGGATTTTAGCGCCAAACAGGACAAAGCTAATCAGCTTGCTAAGCTTATTGCCAGCATGGTGGATACCCAGGATAACGTTTCTTGAGCTCTTCTGAAGTTGTTTCAGTTATGCTCTTGTTTTGCTGCCGCGTTTATTTGCACTGGTGGCCAATTTTGACGACCAGTGTATGTAATATGCTGCTTTGTTCCCTATATTTGCACTGGTGACGAACTTTGATGCCCAGTGGATGTAGTATGTGTAATAGCGGTAATAGGCTAGCCTTAATTGCTTGCTTACTTATTTCCTTATTGTCTTGTTTAGTTGTTTGCTTGTAGTCACTGCAGTTCTTTTTCTGTGTTTTTCTAGTGGCCACAATAGCCTATTTTTGGTAACTAGGCCAAAATAATCATGGCAATACACGGACTGTTGTAACCATGGGCCTCCTGCAGGCTGTATGATCCATGGGCCTTCATTCGGCCGTAGGACCATTGGCCTTCTATACGGGCCGTAGGATCCATCGGCCTTCTATACGGGCCTTAGGGATCAATGGGCCTTCTACGGGCCGTAGGGTCCATGGGCCTTTTACGGGCCGTACGATCCATGGGCCTTCTATGGGTCGTACTATCCATGGGCCTCATATGGGCCGTAGGATCCATGGGCCTTATACGGGGCGTATCATCATTTCGCCAATAATGGGCCATACTATTCGTGGACCATAACGGGCCGTTAATAGGCCGTATTTGATAACTCTATGAAAACAGCCCAACGGTTTTTTTTGATATGAAAACGGCCCAACATATTAACAGTCCGGAAACGGGTCGAATGTAACGACAGGCTGAATTTGGCCCACAAGCAGAAAATGACAGTAACGGGCCGTATGTAACCGAATGCTGCAAGTGATAACTTGGGCTGGAAACGGCCCAATGCATTAACGGGCCCTTAATGGGTATAAAGTGATACACTGTTCATTACGGGCCAGTTTCACCATGGGTTGTTAATGGGCCAAGAGTTACAAAGGTCCTCATATGGGCCGGAAGAAGTCATGGGCCACACATGGGCCGGAAGTTAAAACAGGCTGAATCATATTGGATGGCCCAGATGACGCTACTGGGCCTAATTCGGATAGGGCGTAACGGGGGCTGTAAATGGGCTATATGCGAACAGGCCGTTAACATGCTTTCCGTGGGCCGGCCCGCCACCTTTTGACCAAGTTAAATGGGACGGCCTTTTCACAGGAATGGGCCTCTGTTGGGCCGTGCCACGTGTCGCTGTATCATAGGCGCCTTCGGTCCAATGAGCGGATGAAATCTGTCCCAACGGTGAGCCGACACGTGTTTCCTCCAACCAATGATGATTTTACACGTGGAAAATCCCCATTGGTCGGGGCTGTTAACGGGTTATCGGATCCAAAACCCGACCCCGATAGCTTAACAGCGTTCTGTTACGGTGGATGCCACGTGTCGGTCACCCTTGACGAAAGCACTTCTGTGACGCGCGATTTATCGTCATGGAAGTGGACACTTCCGTGATGATAATTTTGATAATGTCATGGAACACTTCTATGACAGCACAGGTATGACTATCTTGATTCTGTCATAAATTTGTCATGGATGTACATGCATGACAAAAAACGCGACCTACTGTGACAAACACGTATCATCACGGAAGTGTATTTTTTTTGTAGTGCAACTACTACAAAAAGCCAAAAACATTTATCTTTACTGTTGCTACTGCTACCATTATTATCATACTACTTTGCTACTAAATACCTTGCTACAGATACTAAGTTATCCAGGTGTGGTTGAATTGACAACTCAACTGCTAATACTCAAGAATATTCTTTGGCTCCCATTGTGTCGAATCAATAAATTTGGGTTGTACTTCACCCTCGAAAGCTGTTGCGATCCCCTACACTTGTGGGTTATCATTACCTCACAATCGTTAGATGTAGATCTAATGGTCAGAAACGACGGATGGCAGACACATCAGCATCACCAACTTAGTATTGTTTAGGAGTACTAGCAAGATCCGTGCATTGCACGGAACATCAAGATGCATTTTTTTATAAAACACTTGTTGTGATTGTCCCTTGCGGGAGTAATCCCATGTGTGAAAACTAATGATATCTCGAGAAATATGATATAAGGTGAAGAGGAGTGGGGTGTGGTGGTGGTTGGTGGGGGACTGAGCGGAGGCATGGGGAATGACGACGCCGTCAGCGGCCACCAGGCCAGTTTGTTCTAGAGGCTTCCTTTCTTAATTGCTCAACAATGAGGTTTGTTGGAGATAAGGATGAACGAGGGAAGGCCTTGTTTGCAAATGTGGAGAGGGGTGCGGGTATATTTTAGTTTAATTTCCATCCGTCAGATATAGATCGAACGGTCTATATTGCAAGATGGCACACGTACCATCATCACCAACTCGGTTTTTTATAAGAGAAGAAATATAAGTATGGAGATACAAACGTATTATCGATACTTGCTTCCGGAAACTAGCATCTACATTCTATTCAACGCTTCGGCATGTGGGTCCTTAGCACAATGACTTCTCGACTGTGTAAAACAAAGATTTTCCCGTCGCCGACAAGGAGGGGGTGACAACAGCGCTTTTTTGGCTTGGTCTAATCCTAGTAGTCATACTAGGTGGTCTAAGCACGTGTAGATTTATTCTTTTTCACGTCTCGTGTTTGTCGTACTACCACGACTAATGATGAATATACGGTAAGTTATTCATGGGGAAACCCTTGTTGAGCGTGTTTGCGAGAGAGAGAGACAGTGTGCGTGTGTGATATGTTAGAGACTGAGGCAATGATAATAAATTCTTTGTGTCTATGTGTGTGGAGGATAGAGAGAGAGAGACATGTACATGGGGCTTTGTGTTGTGTAACATGGAGACACATATACATAATTAGAGAGTGAGTGTGTGAGATACACATGCGGACATGGGGAGAGATGAGGATCCAGATAAATGGGTGTTTGTGCTTGTTTGTGTGTGTTTGTGCACGCGTTTGTGTGTGAGAGGGAGAGAGTGTATGTGGAGTAGAGAGACCACTGATGATGTAAACCTAGTATAAGGGAAGGGGGAATGGTGTGACATGTGTAGTAGCGGGATAGCACGGGTGCGGGCGGGGGGAGCAGACTATTTGGAAGAGACATCGAGTGTGTGTGTGGGAGAGGGGTGTGAGAGCGAGAGAAAGAGAGAGCTAGCGACGGAGAGAGATAGAGAGGAAGAGAGGGGGCGAGAGGGGTCATTTGTGTCCATAAATGGCGTATAGATAGGGAGACAATGTCGATGTTGTCCGAAATTGGCCTATGAAAGGAGATGCAAGGGAAGCGAGTCATTGTATGTGTGATAGGGACTTCATGGGAGATCTAGAATAGATGGTGTAGAGAACAATGTGCGAAATCGAGAACGATTATACATTAGGGAGCTATGCAAAGAGTCACGACATATATGTATACAGGGAAGGAGCTGGGGTGGGTCCGCATGTGGGAGAGATAGAAACAGGAGAGTGGTGCACAAGGAGACAAAGTGTGCTTGTTTGCAGTGGGGGTGGTGTGTGAGGTGAGTGCGCAAGAACCACATAACTAGGGAGATAGACGTTTGGGGGCGAGTTTTGTGTGTATGGGAAATATACACTCTACATAGTGCGTGTGCTTGGATAAGAGAGATAGCGGGAGACCTAGAGAGTGAGGGAACAGATGTGTGCATGCCTGAGAGACAAAGTGGTAGAGACCTATGTTGGGGTCCGGACTTTAGAAGAGAGAGGGGTGTTAATGTGCTCGTGTGTTGGTGTTTGGGGGAGAGAACGACTTCTCTATGTATGTGTGTGTGTGTGTGTGTGTGTGTGGTGGAGGGGGGGGGGTTGACTTCAGATAAAGAGTGAGGTGTCTATATTTGAGGGACTTTAGCGTAATTGAGATATTGTGCACTCATGGTTGATCAATTTGTTTCACTGTTTGTACTATGAGATAACAATACTTTTGGACATGCATGATATACCTTGATGTACCAGAATTACAAACCTAAGATTGGAATTTTGGAATTCGATCCATCATTAGCTTTTGTAATTCATTTAAACGGAGGTACATTTTTTAAGCCGGGATTTCGTGATTTCAAATTCATATATCAAACCTTGAGATATACACATACGGGCATGTTCAAACTTTATAATCATCCACTTTATTCATACACATACACATTTTTTGCTTTTGTCATCATATTTAGGATAAACACATTTGGAATTTCATTTGAATTGGACCGTATGATGGTATTTGCTTGTAGTAGCTCAATGATCCATATTTGAATTGAATGGACAATCTAAGTTTCGAGTTGGAGACATTGATTTTCAAAACTTGCACATTTTCTTGCATGCAAAACAAACAAATTGTCAGCCATGATATCATAGTCGGCCGTACGAGAGCAGAATACTTCCCGCTCACATCAAAATATCACGCGCCCGAAAGTTTAGCCCTTCGATATTCCTGTTTTACCACTGCCACATGAACAGAAAAGGGTTGCTTTGGTAACTCCATTGTTATCCCCTCTTTGCCCCCAACATTCTTTCCAAGAGCCCCTCCCCTTCCCCTCGCCGACCCCCCAACCACGACAAGCCGCCGAATCTAGTCCTACGCCACAATGCTGGACCTCACACCCCGCCGGATCTACCTTCCGCACCTTGGAACCCCCAACTGCCAACTCACCACTTCACTGGAGCCGCTTCAATGATTGGCTTGTCCATCGCTCCAGATCTCCTTGACCGCCATCATGGTCCACTGCACCGGATCTGCTTAACCGGCGCCCTCGTCCACCACAGCGTAGGCCCTTCACTGACTCCCTCGTCCACCCCTTCGCTAGCCCTTCATACAAGCCCTCGTCCACCGCAACAGATCCGCCTCACCGAAAGCACTGTACAACGCGCCCGCCGAAGCCTTCATCCACTTCACCTGTCGGGGATATAACTATGAAGTATAAACCGCCCAGGAGGGGCCGGTTTACACTCAACTGTATTAAAGACCATGAAGACTAGAAGATGGCGCTTTACTATGAAACTTAGAGGCCCGGAACCTAAAGGCGGATTAGGGCCCATATTCGTAAACCGCCATAGTCATGTAACTTGTATTGTAAGATAAGGGAGATACCAAGCCGAACACTTGTATGAGTCGGCCTCGGGACTCTGTAGACCGGCCGGGCGTCAACCCGTGTATATAAGGGGACGACCCGGCGGAGGTTCAGGGACAAGAAAGACAACTCGAGAGCCAGGCATAGCTTGTTTAGCTCCTTGGTTAGCGAGACCCCAATAATTCCATCACAACTAGACGTAGGCCTTTACCTTCATCGAAGGGGTTGAACTAGTATAAAATCCCTCGTGTCCTTTGTCCGGTTTAACCCCTTTAAGCTAACCCGCCGCGATGGCTCCACGACTAAGTCCTTACACGAGGACATCTGACGTGACGTTTCCACGATAGTTGGCGCCCACTGTGGGGCTATCGCACGATGGTTTCGAGTTCTTGAAGGACAGCTTTGAAGGACTCAAAGGATACGTGGCAGGCCGGATGACCAAGAGTCGTTGTGGCAAGCTCTACATCGACGATGCAGGCTGGGGCCCCGAGGCCGGCTCAATCGAGTACGGGTACCGGGTCCCCTTCGGTGGAATTCACGTCTTCATCGGCAAGATCGGCGAACCGGGCCCTGAGCCGGACATCTGCACCGACCTCGTCGAAACGGCTCAGCGTGCAAGTCCCGCCCGGATTCAACCTCCCATGAAGCGTGCATTCATAGGATGTGTCCATGGGATCAGATCTGAACCGGTGTCTGATGGAGACACGGTCGCTTATTCCGACGATGAATCATCTGGTGAAACTGAATCCTTGTACCAAGTTCAGGATGGCGTGTTTGAAGGGTATTCCGATGGCACCAGTATTCCGGAATTCCTTGAAACGCCAAACCACGTTGGAATCTTCATGGCTGGAACACAACCAACCCTGCAAACTCTACTGCGGCGGCGTCTGGACCAGTGGCAGGGGCAGGAGGCTACGTGCGCCGGCCGGCTCAAGTTCTCTCTGGTTTGATGGATGCCTGGGCGGCCTTGTTGACCACAGCAGTCACACCAGCAACGTAGGATCAGCATAATACGGATATTGCCAGTCTGAAGGATCAGATAACACAAGCCAAAGCGGACATAGCAGCTGAGGAAACAAGGATAGATGAGGAGCGGGCCGCTTTAGATGCTCAGGCACAGAGGATTCAAGCTGAAAGTCATCAACTTTTGATGGATCAGAATGCTTCAAATCAAGTATTCCGGAGGAGACATCAATCTCGCTTGTTGCTGAATTACGATGCGATGAATCTCTTTGGGACACCAGGAGCAGGAACTACTAACCCGCCAGCAGTAAACCGGAATACCGATCTAAGGACCGGGGCGCCAGATCAACCTCAGGTGATGGGTCCACCTCAACGTACAGACAACCCACCGCGGTATACCACACCGCCGCCGGGTCACTTTTCTACCCCATTGGATAATATGCTAGCAGCAGCGTCCCGGTTGGCTGCTATTCCGATCGAGGGTGAATCGACGGCAGCGGTTGAGACATGGCGGGCCAGGGATCTTCTTCAAACAGCTTTGACACAGCAGCAAGCTTACTCATACAACCGAGACAGGGTTCATTCAACTCCATGACCGAGCAAAAGCTATAGCAGGCATATAGATGAACCGGAGGTGTCTAGCAGTGCGCGGTGCCGCGTTGTCCCTCATGGGCCTAATCTGGTGCATGGAGGTATGAATGCTCAGGACGTGGTGGATAATGGCAGAGCACGAAGGGAAGCCACTTTAGCAGCCCAACAAATGGGTCGATACCAACCCGACCCGGTTCAGCCAGCAGCATCAGTAGACCGTGGCGTCGGAGTTGCTTTCAGTTCGTGGGGGGTACCGTGCCTTATTCCGGCTCTCCAGAATGTGCGATTGCCTGAGGACTTCAAGGGCCCACGTAAGGTGCTGAATTACACTGCTGATCAGCCACCCGAGGCGTGGGTGGAAAGTTATGAGATGGCGATGGAGATGCTGGACATTGATGAAGCGGCCTGTGCAAAGTACTTCACGATGATGTTGGAGGGAACAACCCGTACTTGGTTGAAAAATTTACCACCTAACTCCATCGAGTCATGGGACCAGTTGAAGGCCCGGTTTATAGCCAACTTCAAAGACACATGTAAGCAGCCTATGTCCATTGTGGACCATGACGCCTGTGTGCAGGGGGAGAACGAGTCAACAACTCATTGGGTGTGCCGGGTTTCAGAAGTCTTGCACTCATCGGACCGTATTAACGCCGACTCGGCAATCATCACCTTGGTGCGTAATTGCCGGTTTAAGTCACTAAAGATGAAGTTGGGACGGCTCAAGCGTCACTGCAATGACATGGGCACCCTCATGGCCGCCTTGGTCAAATATGCCGATTCTGATAATACCAAGGATCCTGATTCTGATGAGGAGAAACCGAAGAAGGGAAAGAAGAACGACGGTGCAAAGGGACAGCAGCACAACCAGGGAGGTCATGGGAATAATGGTAAGCGTAAAGCGGATTCAGATTTTGTAGCTAATGCTAATGTGCAGCGTCGTAAGGGTAAACCTCCCCAGCATGGCGGCGGAATGAACCTGGAGCGTTTGTTGAATCAGCCCTGCCCAAAGCATGGGACCAAGGAGGCTCCTGCAACACATCTCTGGAAAGATTGTAACATTATGAAGGAGTTCAAAAACTCTGATCTTTTCCGGTATGATCAGGGTCCATCGTGCGGTTCAGGTCCAGGTTTTCAGGGCGGCGACGGTTCAAACTCTGGATTTCAGAATAATCAGGGCAACCAGAACACCCAAGGTGGTAATAACCAGCAGAATAATCAAGGAAATCAGCAGTAGTCGGGTTATCAGAGTCACCCAAAGCAGTTGAACAGTGGGCAGTATCATGTGTTCACCACTAGTTTGTGTAAGCGTGATCAGAAGCTTCACAAGAGGACAGTTAATGCTGTTGAACCGGCAGTACCACGTTATCTATGATGGTCCAAGCAACCTATTGTATGGAGCAGAGAGGATCATCCGCCCCGGGTTGACAATCCGGGTCACCCGGCGTTGGTGGTGGCACCTCGGGTGGGAGGTTATAAGTTCACCAAGGTACTCATGGATGGAGGAAGAAATATCAACATTCTGTATTATGAGACCTTCCGTCGCATGGGGTTGACAGACAAGAGTCTTAAACCGTCCAATATTGTTTTTCATGGTGTGGTACCAGGTAAATCGGCGTATCCCGTTGGTAAGATCACTTTGGAAGTTGTGTTTGGTGATGAACATGATTCCCGGTCTGAGACATTGACCTTTGAGGTGGTAAGGATCTAGAGCCTGTACCACGCACTATTTGGGCGATCGGCTTATGCAAAGTTCATGGTGAGGCCTTGTTATATTTACTTACAGCTAAAGATGCCGGGTCATAAGGGGACCATTACGGTTCACGGAAGTCGCAAAATCGCTTTGGACTGCGAAGAAGGTGATGCGGCCTATGTTGAGTCGGTTTGTGCTACAGAGGAGCTGAAGTTCTATAAGGAAAATGTTGATCCGGCAGACATGACCCCTCTGAAGAAGCCTACCACTGACCATGACCCGACCCTACATTTCAAACCGGCTGATGAGACTAAACTTGTTGACTTTGTTCCCGACGATTCATCTAAGCAGTTTAGCATCAGCACAAATCTGGATCCGAAATAGGAAAGCGCGCTCATCGAGTTCATCCGTGAGAACCGGGACATCTTTGCATGGAAGCCTTCTGACATGCCAGGTGTACCGAGGGAACTCGCTGAGCACACTCTCAATATTGATCCAAAGTTTAAACCGGTCAAGCAGTTTCTTCGTCGTTTTAACGAGGAAAGACGCAAGGCAATTGGTGAAGAGGTAGCCCGGCTGTTGGCAGCTGGATTTATCGTTGAAGTGTTCCACCCTGAGTGGTTGGCTAATCCGGTGCTTGTTCTTAAGAAAAACGGCACTTGGCGCATGTGTGTGGACTACACAGATTTGAACAAAGCTTGACCGGCCGATCCTTTTGCTCTCCCGCATATTGATCAGATCATTGATGCAACGGCGGGTTGTGAGCGTTTGAGTTTCTTGGACGCGTATTCAGGCTATCATCAGATCAAAATGGCAGTCAAGGACCAGGAGAAGACCTCCTTCATCACTCCTTTTGGAGCCTTCTGTTATGTTTCTATGCCCTTTGGGCTCAAGAGTGCCCATGCGACTTATCAGCGCTGTGTGCAGAATTGTCTTCATACTCAGATTGGGCGCAATGTTCATGCCTATGTTGATGAAATTGTAGTAAAGTCCAGGAAGAAGGAGACATTGATAGATGATCTCAAGGAGACCTTTGACAATCTACGGGGCTGCAAGATGATGCTCAATCCGGACAAATGTATCTTTGGTGTTCCGGCAGGCAAGCTTCTAGGCTTTCTGGTGTCCAACAGGGGGATTGAGGCTAATCCAGAGAAGATCAAAGCGATTAATCTTTGGCTAAACGCGTGCATCAATGATATTCAACGTTTAGCAAGTCGGATTGCAACACTAAGCCGGTTTATCAACCATTTGGGAGAGAAGGCGATCCCGCTGTATCAGATGTTGAAGAAAACAGACACCTTTGTCTGGAGTGATGCGGCTAATGCGGCGTTTGAAGACTTGAAGCGACAGTTGGCTGAACCGCCAGTCCTTGCTGCTCCGGTTGACAAGGAGCCCTTATTGTTGTACTTGGCTGCTAATGCCCGTGCTGTCAGTGTGGCAATTGTGGTGGAGTGCAAGGAGGCTGGTAAGGAGTACCCGGTTCAACGGCCGGTTTACTATATCAGTGAGGTGCTTATTGAGTCAAAGCAGCGATATCCGCATTGGCAGAAACTTGTATATGGGGTTTTTATGGCAAGCCAGAAGCTCAAGCAATATTTCCAAGGCCATCCCATTACAGTGGTCAGTTTAGCTCCATTGGGTGATATAATTCAGAACAGGGAGGCAACTGGCCGGGTTGCAAAATGGGCAATTGAACTTGGTCCACATGGTCTGAAGTATGTGCCCCGAACAGCTATAAAGTCTCAGGCACTTGTAGACTTCATCAACGATTGGACTGAGTTGCAGGCGCCAGAGGACAAACCGGATAATACATACTGGACTATTCACTTTGATGGGTCCAGGCAATTGGAGGGCTCGGGGGCTGGCGTTGTTCTTACTTCCCCTCGAGGTGATAAAATTCGTTACGTCCTCCGTTTAATGTTCCCCTGTACTAACAATGCAGCTGAGTACGAGGCCCTGCTCCATGGGCTCCGCGTGGCCAAGGAGATGAACTTAAGCCGGGTGCGATGTTTTGGAGACTCTGATCTGGTGGCTCAGCAAGTTTGTGGTACTTGGGATTCTAAGGATCCACTCATGGCAGCTTACAGACGTGAGGTGGATATTGTGGCGGGTTACTTCAAAGGGTATCAGGTTGAGCATATCGACCGGCGCAAAAATGAAGCAGCAGACGCTTTAAGCCGGCTTGGATCTCAGCGTAAACCGGTACCCCCCCCCCCAATACCTTTCTAGATATCTTGCATAACCCGTCTGTTAAGTTGCCTACAGAGGAGGATTTGGCTGTTCCTGATCCGGAGGCTCAATTAGTGGTCGCTTTACACGTTGTGCCGGATTGGACAGTTCCGTATCTGGCGTATATGAACAGAGGCGAGTTACCAAATGATGAAGTCCTTGGTCGGCAGATATTTTGGCGGTCCAAGTCCATGGTTATTCACAATGGCGAGTTACACCGCTGCAGCGTTTCAGGCGTATTTCAGCGTTGTGTTTCCCCGGAAGAAGGCCAAGAGATCCTACGGGAAATTCATGAAGGGGATTGTGGTCATCATGCCGGTTCAAAGTCCTTGGTTGCAAAAGCTTTCCGTCATGGGTTCTACTGGTTGACAGCTCATGCTGATGCGGAGGATCTGGTAAAGCGATGTGATGCTTGTCAGAAGTTTTCACGCTGGGCTCATGTTCCAGCTCAAGAATTAAGGATGATTCCCATCACTTGGTCGTTTGCCACCTGGGGGCTTGACATGGTGGGACCCTTTAAACGCTCCAAGGATAAGAAGACCCACCTGTTGGTGGCGGTTGACAAGTTTACCAAGTGGGTTGAGGCCGAGCCTGTCAGCAAGTGTGATGCGGCTACGACGGTTCAATTTCTCAAAAATATTATCTTCTGCTCTGTCTTTCCACACAACATCATCACGGATAATGGCACAAACCTCTCTAAAGCTGAGATGGAAGATTTTTGTCAGAGAGAACACATCCGGCTTGACTTAGCATCTGTGGCGCACCCCCAGACCAATGGTCAAGCAGAGAGAGCTAATCAAGAAATCTTGAAGGGTATTAAACCCCGGCTTATGGTTCCTTTAAAGCGGATTGCTGGGTTGTTGGGTGGAAGAATTGCCTTCTGTGTTATGGAGCATCAACACCACTCCCAACAGATCGACGGGTTACATGCCTTTCTTCATGGTGTATGGGGCAGAGGCGGTCCTACCAAGTGATATTCGTCACGATTCGCCCCGGGTAGCTAATTATGTTGAAACGGACAATGAGCAAGCACGCCAGGAGGCGTTGGACCTGTTAGATGAAAAACGAGATATGGCTTTAGCCCATTCGGTGGTTTACCAGCAAGACCTGCGGCGTTATCATAGCCGTCGGGTTAGGACAAGAACCTTTCAAGAAGGCAATTTGGTGCTCCGGCTCATCCAGGATCAGACCGACATGCACAAGTTATCCCCACCTTGGGAAGGACCCTTTGTGGTCAGCAAAAATCTGCACAACGGATCATACTACCTCATTGACGTTCGAGACAACTCACGCACTTCTGAGGAGGAGACCCTGCGGCCGTGGAACATAGCTCTCCTACGACCTTACTATACTTGAGCCATAGGCTTTTCTTATGTACATATTTCGACAATGTATATATTATGATAAATACAATAAACCGGCATCCTTGCTATAAGCAGGGCTTCTGCTATTTTTTCTCAAATATCCTTTGAGGTGCATGGGGGCTTCAGCTGACAAAGCGGAGTGCTACCTATTAACCGACTATCATGCCACAATACAGCTCGGGAGCTTCACACCCAAAGGGCCAAAGAGAGTCTGGATGCTATGCACAGCTCAAACATAGGCACCTAATGAGCACAGCTCATCATGTTACTTGGGGGCTCCTTGTGTCAAATACCAAGGAGTTTGAATGGACCCTTGTAGCTGGGTATCGACCCACGGCTTGGAAGCCTGGTATATTTACCTAAAACCCCGGGTTAACCTGCCTTCATCAAGTAAGCCACTCCTATCCAGGTAATCCTGGCATGACCCTCCGAACGTTTGACAGTTACTCTCATTGAGACCCTGAACTTGTCAAATTTAAAATGGTGATTGGTTAGTTGGAGGCCCATCTTAAAAGGCTTTGTTAAATGGTTTAACTCAGCGGCCTGGAAGCCCATGAAAAGCCTCAAATTTGGGCCTGGCAGCCCTTGAAAAGCCTCGACTACATGGTTTTATTTGTACTTGTCACTATTTTTTTGCTGACTTTTGTGTTAAACCGGCATCTTCGATCTGGTATGGCTTTTCAGTCATCACATTAACCCGGTGTTAGTTAACCCGGCTTGGATCTCAACTAAAAGTTGTTGAACCTTATTATTAAACCGGAGTGTATTAACCCAGCCTGGCTTTGACTACTTGTCGCCAGTTTTGATCATCTGGTGTTCATTGTAACCCGGCATGACTTCTTATACACCATTAGTACAAGGTGAAGTTGTACAAAAATTCCAGATTTGGGTCTTCACCCTTATTAAAGTCAAAGTTGGTAAACTAACTAACATGATATATCACATCACAGGTATGAATTATTTCATATTTCATAAAGTTTGGTTATTAAACAGGCTTTACCTTGGGCATTATGACCCGTCCGGCGGTAAACCGCTCGGACAATTCTTTTTATGCAGACATAGGGATTGCATCTTATGGTATATGAGCCAACATTGAAATTTTCGTGATGGAACACATAAAGTATTTCCCACTGCACGATGGCAACGGATCAAAGTATGTTTGCTACCCTATTACAAGGCGCTTAAACCGCCCAAAATATGGAATTGTCTTAAACCGGACAGTTTTGTGCAAAGTCAACCGGATTGCCGGATCAAGCATCATCGCCATGTTGACATGAAGTAGATGGATCATCTGGCGTCGGTTCAACCTCCTCATCCTCACCCAGTGGTTGGAAGTCAGCGGTGGTCCAGTCAATCCGGGTTAAGGCCTGAAAGACAACCTCTTCACTTATAAGATCAGTCGGGTCAACGTCAGGGGCGTAAGTATGCTTACGGATTGGCGGAATAAGGTTTTGCACTTCCGGAATTACAACCTCAACCCGTTTGTTGTCAGCATCATAGAAAGACTGGTGAACCGTCAAGTTTGCTTCTTCAGCCAGTTGACTCGCCAGAGGACGCATCTCCCTTGTCACACATTTGAGGGTGTCATTGTCAAACACTACCCCATTTTCTTGTTCACTAGGAAAACCCTTGGCAATATCGACCGGATCAAGGTCAGCTATCCATGCCTTGGCTCGGGTCAGTGCTAACAAAGCGTCAGCCCTGGCGGCGGATCTCTTCACCTCTTCTATCTGAGCTGGCGTTGTAGATAACTTAGCCAGAGTGTCCTTGTTCAATGTTGGGGCTGCATTGTCATAAGAAGTTGCGCAAATAACCCGTTGGGCACCGGTATACAACTGTTCAATCAGCGTATAGGCAGCCTTGAGCTTCCTCCGCATATCAGAGCCCAGCTGAGCAATGCGGCCACCTACAGCGGTTTAAGGATTTCAAGTTAAACCGGCAAAATTTCAAAGCGGAATATTCATAAGGCATTGGCAAACGGTATTTACCAAATATTGCAGAAGTCATGGCATTGATTTGGCGCTTTAATCTAGTAAGCTCTTCCGTCACCGGTTTAAGAGCTGCTTCAGCGTCTTCCGCCCGCTTCAGCAACCCAGCCTTTTTGGTATCCCAGTTGGTCCGCTCAGATTTGAACCACTCTTTGAGCTGCTCTATGGTGGTTAAGGCAGTTTTCAATTCATCCCTGACCTTGGTGGTTTCTGCTTGTTGGGATTTCAAATTTTCTTGAAGATCGGCAATCTGAGAGGCTTGTTGATTTATCTCACTCTGCAACAGTAAGAATAGCATATCAATACCTTTTTGAAAGTCCCAAGCATATAACCAGTTATACACTTGGCACTTGGGGGCTAATGAGGATTACTTTTTCTACTTATTATTGAAGTCCCACGGACTAATACAAGTTTTATTCATGGCGCTTGGGGGCTAATGTGTGTTTGATCAAAAATACACAAGGGAAATCAACAAAGTAGAGTCTGAAATGTGCAAAGTCCCGGTTTAACTTTCTAAAGGCAAACCGGCCCTTGGGGGCTACAATGCAATGAAGGTACAGAGTAAAGTATCCAACGGTTTACCTCATAGCGCTCCTTCATCAAATTTACCAAACCGGCCTCATAGTCTCGGCTGGTGAAGAGACGGTTCAAGAAGCCGGAATGAAGGTCTTGGGCAGATAAGTCAGCATAATCTGACAAATCAGTTTTGCTCTTCCCCTTATTCATAAATGCAAATTCATCCTTGGTGGTATGCTTGGATAAAGCAACTGGATTGCCTGGGGCAGTATATGTCGTGCCAGTAACAGCAACGTCATCATCCTTGGCGGGGCTTGATGGATTGATATTCTCCTTAGCAGGGCTTAGGCTTTGGCAGCAGGGCTCGACGGTTTTGTAGCAGGGCTTGGTGGATCAACAGTTGGACTTGGAGGGGTGGCATTAGGAGTTGATGTATCAACCTGTGTCTCCGGTTCAGTTTCTGGCCGAGTGGCATCAGCGCCTGGGTTTTGCGAAGCAGAGTGATCTATGGCAATATCAGGATTCTCGCCCTCATTTTCTGGGGTCTTCTCCAGATCAACATCGTCAGTATGGTCGCTGGTCTTGGCCTTTTTACTTAATCAGGCCTTGGCGCTACAACATGCACAGTCAGAATATGATAAACCGACGCATGAAGAAACAACTTGAGAAAGTATACTTACCCAGCAACGATCTTGAGGGGAGGCAACTGTGTGGTTCATGAACCGCCAGACGAGTTGGAAGATGCCTAATAATTTGGATCAGACGGATTGAGTGGGCATCGAAAGAAACCCTTCAAAGGATAAAGCTTTTCAGGAGAATAAGTCACCTCTGGACGATGTTTCCGGGTTGGTGTATCTGGTAAACCGGACGAGGTGATTTGCTGACCATTGTGCCAGGTTGTGCGACAATCTATAGCTTGCTGTGTCTTCACAGAAAATTTTGGATCCAATGAGCAAGAGGGTGAGATAGGTTTACTTTCCGAATTGTGCGGCGAACTTTTTGAACCGGCACAAGATCAGAATCAGAAGAAAGAGTGATTACCTCAGCATTGTCTGTGTGGCTGGCCTCAGCTTCCTCCTGGGAACAATCATTGTCAATAAGATGTACGAATAAAGGAACCAAGTAAGTCAAATTATACCTCTGCGTCTGATTCCTCATGCTCTGGCGGATCAGAAGACTCGGCCGTTTTCTTCTTGGGAACCTTCTTGGTAACCTTGGTTTTCGGACGAGCCCTGGCCGGTTTATTCCGTTTCCAGAAGGAGCTGTTAGCCTGTAACATTAAGGCAAAGAAATGTTAGCACACAGTTAAAGTGGAGGCGAATCAATAAATATCCAGATAAACTTTACCGCTGGTGGAGGATTGGAGACGCAAAAAGGTGCCAATCCGGTTTGACTGGATGCAAAGATTGTTTCATCGAGCATCTTCTTTGCAGATTCAGTAACTTCAAGGTCCATCATTACTATTTCATGATAGAGTTGAGGGTCTTTGACGTTGCCAGTATATTCAGCATTAATCTGGGGCGGCGGCTTAAAGGCAAAATACCCCATGATACCCAGCAGCGGACGAGATCAATGCCAGTTAAACCGTTGGCCATGAGGGCCCGGACCTTGGCGATTTGAGGAGCAAAAGTTGTTCGTTCTGCGGTGGATAAGCGTGAAGGTAATGGGTGGTTATTGCTAAGCCGGTGGGGACGATAACCTGGCAAAGGATTTTCTCCATCAGGGGCAGTGTTCCGGCAGTAAAACCAAGTCTGGTTCCAATCCTTAGGATGGCTATGATGTTTTGCATGTGGGAAGTCAACCTCTTTTCTTTTTTGAATCGAAACGCCGCCCAGTTCTGTGTTGGGACCATCAGAGAACTCCGTACGACGGTTCAAGTGGAAGAAATCCCGGAACAATTCCACAGACGGTTCTTCCTGAAGGTAGACTTTGCAGAATACTTGAAAGCTGCATATATTGGACGCGGAGTTCGGTCCAATATCTTGTGGATGGAGTTGGAAGCTTGCGAGGACATCCCGGAAGAATTTTGATCCAGGGGGACTGAATCCCCGGTCTAAGTGCTGCATAAAAACAATCACTTCTCCATCTTGAGGTTCAGGAGGGCATTCAGAATCCGGGACACGCCAATGAAGGACCCTTTTGGAGGCTAAAGCACCAGTGGTGACATATCCATTGATTTGAGTTTCCATGATCTTGGATGGAACCCAACTACAGGAAGAGAATTGTTTGGCCATTCCGGAAGAAAAAAATGTGAAAGGAAAATAAAAGCCGGTTTACGATTAGAGATTTACGCATATTATTCAGTGTTAAACCGGCAAATTGCCGTCCAGATTTAATTGGCGGTTTAAGATAGGGCTAATGGTATATGGCGGATTGGTCATCAAAGGTTAAACCGCCCGTAGGCAGAAGGGCCTGGGTTCAAAATCTGCTAAGTGTTGACAGAAACAGGTTTCACACAGTGACGGAATTAATTTGGATCTACCAAAGTTTCAGTAAGAAAATTTTCTGCAATCTATAAAGGTGTTAAACAGAGCAGAGAAGTTCGTGCGCTCTATTAAGGGAATCTGTGCAAGGAGGAAGATCTACTAAGTACTAAACTGGATGCGGAGCAACTACCGCACGAGATTTATGCTATGGTTGAATCAAAAAGCTATGGCAGCAGTGAATATGGAAAGACTAGGGATGAGCACCTATGAACGCAGATGAAAACAGGAACCCTAAAATATATATCTAGGGTTATGAGGGAGAGGCTTACCGGATGCACAGGATAGCGGAGGAACACCGAAGGTCTCTGGTACAACCAGGTTGATGTAGCGGCCTTTGCTGATGCAGCGTTTGAAGGTCGAGAGTGGCGGCAGAGCTTCAGAGCTGGGGCGTCGCGAGGAAGAAGAAGAGGGGCGGAAGGGGAAGAAAGTTAAGGGCCCCGGGTCTATTTATAAGGAAAATGGATAAAGACCAGTGCGAAAATCAAGGAGTCAAAAGCGGCGAGTGGCACAGCTGTCGCCTCGATTTCTGGGATGACATTAATAAGAGGAATCTTTTTATTTGTTTTTTACAGAGATGACGTCATGATGATCCGTTGCTGTATCTAGAGGATGACGTCACGACGGTCTAACAAGGTTTATGAAAAAACATGTCATGGCGGTTTACAAGATGCAAAGGAAGATGTTCACAGGATTTTCCTAAGTACTGAAGATTGACATGAATAAATTCAAATCACTCTAGGGCCTAATGTTGGCGATATAACTATTAAGTATAAACCGCCCAGGAGGGGCCGGTTTACACTCAACTATATTAAAGCCCATGAAGACTAGAAGATGGCGCTTTACTATGAAACTTAGAGGCCCGGAGCCCAAAGGCGGATTAGGGCCCATATTCGTAAACTGCCATAGTCATGTAACTTGTATTGTAAGATAAGGGAGAGACCGAGCCAAACACTTGTATGAGTCGGCCTTGGGACTCTGTAGACCGGCCGGGCGTCAACCCGTGTATATAAGTGGACAACCCGGCGGCGGTTCAGGGACAAGAAAGACAACTCGAGAGCCAGGCATAGCTTGTTTAGCTCCCTGGTTAGCGAGACCCCAATAATCCCATCACAACTAGACGTAGGCCTTTACCTTCATCGAAGGGGCCGAACTAGTATAAAATCCCTCGTGTCCTTTGTCCGGTTTAACCCCTTTAAGATAACACGTCGCGATGGCTCCATGACTAAGTCCTTACACGAGGACATCTGACGTGACATTTCCACGACAGCTCCGGACCTGCTCCACGGACGCCATATTCAACTCCATCGGCCCTGGTTTACCGACGCCGCAGCCTCATCAGGTTATTTCAATTTGTATTCCTTCGTTTTTTCTCTTTATCGTGCAATTGTTCACTTACCACAGATGAGCTTTCTTGTATGTCGACAGGCGCCACAACCGTAGCACCGGAGCCGCTTCAGCGACGGCGACAGCCGGCCCAAACTCAACCGCAACACGAGCACCATCGACGATCCTTAGCTATCAAGTATGACAACGATACCCATACGCCACCAAGAATCAGGTACTATTATCTAACGGCTGGCGCCTACGTTCACTTTCCTAGCATAAGCACCGCACCTTTGAATTTCTTCAGGGCATCATTCAGTTTTTCATGAGACGCGTTATTCTGCTTGCACCTGTAGGGCCATACTTCTGGCAGTGAACATGTTACATGTTCTAAATTACATACCACTGCACATATAGTTAATATGCTTTAGTTTTTTTCTGATGCCACCTGTTGGTTCCATCAGACTGCTTAATGTTCTCTATGCTTAATTACACATCAGCAAACTAGCATGTGGTTCCACTGCTTTTTGTTTGTTTTACCCTACATTTTCTGATGCTAGCTATTACATCACTGCTCCGAGCCTCTGTTCATTACTTGTTTGTGTGTTCTTGATCTTCCCAAGTTGCATGACTAATTTGATGCTTCTATTAATTATGGAGCTGCCAACCCCATCAAGCAAAATATTTGTTCTTTTGGGGCTGGCACCTTGAACAAGCATAAAAATAGAGGGAAGCAAATATATTGTCGTGTATGCACACACCCTTCTTTCATTAGTTTACATGAACCATTGATGATCAATTCGGACTAGTGCATGCGATTAAAATTAATTTTACCTGAATAGTGGGTGTAGAATAAACTACAACAACTAGATTTGCAACCACGGGATGCTGACGATATCTTCAAAGAACATTGCAATAGCAGCGAGGCTTCACAACAATATATGGTAAGCCAGTGTGTTTTAGTACATGTGAAATGTAATGCGAGTGGGCTGCTTTCTTGGCTTGTGCCCTCAACCTGTAATCCTACCGAATTACGAATAGTTCAGTTGTCTGCTTTGCTGTATTGCTTGATTCGAATGCTTGTTTGCTGTTACGCTATACCTGAGTTGGCCAATATGTCAGGAGTGCCTACTGTACTATCGTAAAGAAATGCATGCCTATTTCATTTGAGTCCTTAACTTTTCCTCTCAACTTCATCACAAGACTGTCTTCATAGTTTATATGAGGCCACACTCTTAAGTGCTTTCTCAGATTATTTCAACTGCTTAGATGCCTTGGCAACTTAAATATAGCGGTGGTACACTCCCTTCAACTAGGGATGTCAACTGGGCTCCGTTTAATCCTGATTAAAGTCCACTAGTAGTATGATAGTTCAAAAGAGTTTTTGTTTTTGAGGAAAATGAACTAGGGAGGTAGCAAAAACTAACTAGATGGGACTGGCGGATGTCGTTTATTTGCCACTTACATCCCTAGTTTCATCTTACCATTTTAATTTCTTTTCGGCTGATGCTGCTTCGAACCATTTAAATATAGTTTGCCATGCTCGGCAATAATTCGTCCGTCATTTACCATGTAAGATTACTACCTAGATCATACGATAACTATCTCTTACTTATGTCCAGCAGAAACCTTTCAAGATGTCGTTCACACTAGGACACAATGTACAACCCCAGAATCTATTTGTGGAAGCAGTGCGCCATCCATGTTACCAGATGGTAGCAGTTCAGAGGCAACACCGCCGGAGAGCAGTCTGAGCACAAATATTATAGTGCTTGAGGCTCTACTAGAGGAAGAAAGAGATGGTGTGGCTGCCATGAATGAGGTAATCTTTATCTTGAGGCTGGAAATTACGGAATTAGCAGCACGCATTATGCAAGCAACCCAAGAATTGGAGGAAGTAAGAATGTTGCATTTGAAGACGGAGGAGGTCCTGCTGTTTCTGCTATCTGAAGCCCAAGGTAATCCCGGTTCTTCTTTAGATACCAGTTGAAATTGTCATTAGATTATTGTACTTGCATGTTGTGTCATGTCTCTGAATGGATTATGTTGCAAGACCCCCTATGTTGTCCATGTGTTGTAATGATCCAGATTTTTTAGGCGAGGTAATCCTCAGTACTTGTATGATTGACATAAGGTGAACTGTTTTTCGTGTGAGCATATTGTATTGGATGAAATAACTGTTTGACTCAGAGTGTATCCAACCTACTGAATTCGAAGATCACGACATTTCTAAATCATAATCATATATAAAGGTGGAATAAATCTTTGTTGTGGTTTTGAGGAAATAAATAACAAAACGTATAATTATCTATGTATATTCATAATAGAATACAAATTGGATTTGAATTTAGTTTGCCAGGGCCCAGGGCAAACATGAATGCTAATTCTCCCAAGTTTTGAACGAAGCGGCTAAACACCCACTATAATTTGTGGGCTGCCTGAAGCAAGTGTTTGCGAGATGGAAATTACTGTCTACCCCTGACACTTGACATCCTTATCGACCAGATTTACGCTGCTGTCCATAGGGGTAGACTAGTAACTTCAATCAGACGTGACACGACGGCCTCTGATCCCATTCAGACACGGTGGGCGCCAAACGTGGGTGGCAAAACACATTTGATTCAAGCTCGTCTGAAAGGCATGTGTCTCTTCCTCCATTTCCCCATTCATACACGATGGGTGGCAAAACAAACTCTCCTCGTCCTAAATCGATGTAGGCTAGTATTTTAAATAGGGGCAGATGTGTAACTAACATCAGACGTGACACAACCGCCCTACCTGTCAGCCCCGTTCATACACCATGGGTGCCAACCGTGGGCGGCAAAACACCCTCTCCTCGCCTGAAATAGTTACCGGCAAATATTTGGGAGATGCGAGATTACTGTCCTATCCCCAACCGACGCGATGTCCGAAATTTTAAACGGGGGATAAGTTCGTAACTTTCCCCCATTTCAGAGAAGCGCGTCCCAAAGTTTGAGATCCCCCACCCCCCCCCATTTCGCAATTCATACACCGTCGGCGGCACGACAACCTCCGCACTGCGGCCAGCCTCCTCCGTCCGCCACCCCATCCTCCACCTTGCCGGAGCCGCTACCCCTACCCCGTCGTCCACTACAAGAGATGGATGTCTCTCATCCATGGCGCTAGACCAGGATCCTTTCATCGCCTCCTCTCGCTTCATCGGCGCCGTCGTCCACCTTGCCATTGCCACTCCTACGACCGCCTCGTCCACGGCAACAGGATATATCCCCCGACCCGGTCGTCTGCCGTCTAAAGTCTTCTTCCCCGCCACCGACAGCCATCTCACCCGCAGCACCCTCAACGTATCAGCATAGGCCTACACGGCGTCGCAAGAGAGGTGGTACTCTTCCATATGTGCTTAAGTTATTGATCTCACCCGCAAAATAGATCGTAATTTGTTTACTGTACTTTTCTTGTCCGTACCAAATGGTAGTGGCTAGTTGAAAGCAAACATTGGTTGCGAAGTAGCTTTGTCCGGTTTGCACCTTCAGATCTGCCATGGCACGGGCACTATACTCGTAAAGCTTATGGTTTGCCCCCTTTATATTCACTACCATCATCATAGGTGCTTCATGTCGTGCTAGCACTGCTCCTCAAGACCTCAACCCAAAGCTTACGTGTTGAAATACGAATCTGATATGATGCTCATATCACTAAAACACAGAACGTTTAATTGGTCACCTAATGTTCTTATATTCGTTTCGAGAAGCATGTGCACCACCCACTGGTCCAACTAGTTCCACTTTCCTGATTTTTCTCTTGATGCTTAGGGTTTACCCCTTTTATCTACTATACTATGATCTGCGTAGGTGCTTTCTGTCGTACTAGCATTACTCCACCCTTCAAGCTAAACAACACGCACTCAGAATTCGAAAGCTTAGTTGTGCAAATATGATTGTGGTATGATACTGATATTAGTTAACCGACACATTTAATTGGTTAGCTAAAGGTTCCACTTGAGTTTCCAAATGCATGTCGCGAGAGAGACAGCATAATTGCATTTCTTTGTCACTTGTTGACCATACTTTCTTGTCCATACCAAATATTAGTTGTTATTTCAAAGCAAACATCGGTTGCTAACTACCCTTTGCGCGGTTTGCATCTTCAGATCTGTCATCCCACTGCCACGGTCAACACTGTACTCATCATGCTTATGTTTTCCCCATTTTATGATGACCACAATCAGCCTACGTGGTTCGTGTCGTAATAGCACTGCTCCACCCATCGAGCTAAACAAGCTTAGTTGTACAAATTCATATATGATATTATTGTTGATATTAGTAAAACTGAGAGATGTTTAATTGGTTAGCTAAATGTTCCTACTTTAGTTTCGAAATGCATGTGAGCCACATATGGAGAGATCGGAAAGAATAGTATCTCTCTGTGCGCTCTGGTTCATCATGGGTGGCCAAGCGACATTGTATTGAAAGACTTGTAATGTCTTCAATCTGCTTGCTCTTCTGCTCTTATTTAAGATGATACTCTTCTCTTGCGGTCGACTGGTCAGGTCGAGTTGTTCTCCCTTAGTATATTTTGAATCTGTCAGGTCAGGTCGACTTGTTCTTCTTTACTATATGTTGAAGCTGTTATCTGTGAAGTGTCATCACTTCTGGAGCTCTCATATTTTGAGTAGTAGGCCACATTATATTAATGCAGACAACAAATTACAGCATGCATGTCATCTTTTAAAAGAATTGCAGAGATAGCACAAAGGGGTTTATAGGGAGGCAGTATTGGATTAGAATCACTTCTGCATTACAAAGAAAATCTCACTTGTTTTTATGTTTTCATGCATGTCAGATATTGAACATTATCAAAATGAATATGAGAATGGGCACACGAGAGGAATATTGCGGAACAATCCACTGGCTAACAAACTTGGCATGGTGGAGGATGGCCTATCTTATTCACCCATCAAGATGCTTGCTCTAACTTTGCAAAGTTGTATTGGTCGCACATATTTTGCATCTGACCTCTTGCATTACTTCCACTTTGTTACACCATATGCTTAATTTAAGCATCATATATGAGTATATGCCATACCTATCCATTTTCTATACCTTTTCCATGTGTCGTCACACTATGTTTTTCCAGTCAAATGTTGTTCTTTCGTAATAGATGTCCAAAAGGAAGAGGGTGAGTGCAGATCCTCAAGGAGTACAAACTAGGTATTTGGAAAAGGTAGTGATACCTGTTAAATCAGATAGATCAGCAGCCACAGAAAACACAGGCCCAACTGTACCACACTTTACCCCTACTCTAGTGGCCAAACCCCTATTAGAACTGCTGGGAGCCCAGCGTCAGGTACTGTCTATGATATCAATTCAAAATTTGAACTCCTAAATTTCTGTTTGTGCCTTACCTTCTCTCTTGTATGAAAACTAATTTGAGATGAATCTCCTTGCTCAAAGGATCATACGATCTCAAAACAATAATGGGCTCTGCATTGCTCTTGTCAGTACCTCTCTCCCTTTTGCCTTGTAACGCTGTACTTAATTAATTGCTATTTGATTATGTATCATCAGTCTGCACCTGAGCTTCATTATCCTTTGTTTCTTACAATATTATTTGATCTATATTTACTCTTTGCAAAATGTAGAATAATGGAAACGCTTATAAAGAATTTTCTTTGGGGAATTTATTGAATTATCCTTCCATCAACATGGAGAAGGGCTTTGTCCAGCCCGTGTTAACATGTAATGTAAGTTCATCCTTCTCAAGCCTTCAAACTTTGTTCTAGTATAGATTTGGATAGGCATCATTTCCTCCACTGCTGTTTGCTTTGCTATTTACATCTGATTGGATGTTTGCAACAACTACCAGTTTCAAATTGTAGTTGTAAAAACATGTTCCTTATGCAGAACAGATCCATTTATTTGCTTATATAATTGTGAAACCTGTTACGTGTCTCGTTCCTCTTTCAGAGTTGTATCTCTTACGCCAGACAGAACTTTAGGGAAGATAGTGAGCCAAACCATCTTGAGGACAGCGAGATGACCCCAAGGTCCTGTCTTGATGAAGACAGTGAGTTGAAGCTACTCACTAGCAGGTGTGAGACAACCTCTATGCAGTCGCTGCCTCAATCAGTTCGACTTCTTCAGTCTCAACTTAAAGCAGAAAGGCTTGCTTCATCTTAGCTCCGACTTGAAGTCAAAGATGCAATGAAGATGTCAGAGGACTGCCGTGCGCACCATCATGCCTTAAATCTAGTGTTGATGCATCTATCGTTGACACAACTAAGGTCTACTCAGCTTCTTCAGCTGTTTGGGGGGGCCGACCTGGCCAGGCCTAGTGCCTTCTGAAGTGCTCTCAGTTTTGTATATTCTTTTGTCGGCGTGTTTATTTGCATTGGTGGCGAACTTTGATGCCCAGTGGATGTAATATGTGTGATAGCCGTGATAGCCTAGCGTAAGTTGCTTGCTTATTTATTTCCTTGTTGTCTTGTTTATTTGTTTGCTTGTAGTCATAGCAGTTCTTTTTCCGCGGTTTGCTAGTGGCTGCAATAACCTAGTTTTTAAAACTAGGCCACAATAACCATGGGCTAATATTTACTGTAGTGACACTGGGCCTCCTACGGGCTGTAGAAATAGTGGGCCTTCTATGGGCCGTAGAAACAGTGGGCCTTCTACGGGTCGTAGAAACAATGGGCCTTCTATGAGCCGTAGAAACAATGGGCCTTCTACGGGCCATATCATCAATGGGCCTTATACGGACAGTATGATCGATTAGCCAAACATGGGCCAATAACATGCCGCAATATGGCCATAAATGGGCTAGAGTTGGAATCATCCGTTCATGGGCCGACCATAATGGGCCATCATTAATAGGCCGTATTTGATGACGCTATGCAAACGACCCAACGTATTAACGGACCACAAACGGGCCGACTGTAACCACAGGTTGAATTTGGCCCACAAGCAGAAAATGACAGTAACGGGCCGTAAGTAAACGAATGCTGGAAATGATCCCAAGAATAAATGGGCTCTGAGAAGGCCGAAAGATAACATTGGCTGGAAACGGCCCAACGGAATAACGAGCCGTTAATGGGTATAAAGTGATACACTATTCATTACGGGCCAGTTTCACCATGGGCCTGTTAATGGGTGTAAAGTGATACACTGTTCATTACGGGCCAGTTTCACCACGGGCCGTTAATAGGCCAAGAGTTACATAGGGCCTCATATGGGCCGAAAGATGTCATGGGCCATACATGGGCCAAAAGTGAAAACGGGCTGGAATCATATTGGATGGCCTAGATGACGCTACTGAGCCTAATTCGGATAGGGCGTAACATGCCATGGGTTAGCGGGCTGTAAATGGGCTATATGCGAACAAGCCGTTAACAGGCTTTACATGGGCCGGCCCGCCATCTTTCGACCAAGTCAAACGGGCCGGCCTTTTCACAAGAATGGGCCTCTATTGGGCCATGCCACCTGTCGACGTATCATAGGCGCCTTCTGTCCAATGAGTGGATGACATCTGTCCCAATGATGAGCCGACATGTGTTTCCTCCAGCCAATGATGATTTTACACGTGGAAAATCCCCATTGGTCGGGGCTGTTAAAGGGTTATTAGATCGAAAACCCGACCCAATAGCTTAACGGTGTTCCGTTATGGTGGATGCCACATGTCGGTCACCCTTGACGAAAGCACTTCTGTGACGCGCGATTTATCGTCATGGAAGTGGACACTTTCGTGCTGATAATTTTGGTAATGTCATGTTACACTTCTACGACAGCACAGGTATGACTATCTTGATTCTGTCATAAAATCGTCGTGGATGTACATGCATGACAAAAAACACGACCTACTGTGACAAACACGTATCATCACCGAAGTGTAGTTTTTTGTAGTGATGGCTGTCGACGAGTAAGTACCTTTGCTCTTGATTCCTTGCGCACCATGTTCTCTCCTGGCCAGGGCCTTGCAGGGCTCTCGTGAAGACGAAACCTCGGGAGGCGAGTGCCTCCAAGGATCCCAGCTTAACCCCAACACACAGCCCTCGGCGCCCTGGTCCTGCGCAGGGTGCGGGGCCGACACCGGCTGCCATGATGCCGCAAGGGGGCTCCGGGCCCAAGCTTCCTGCTTCCTCTCTCCACGGCTCAGCCTATGAGGCGGGGGACTCACCGGTGATCCTTCCTCTGGTCATTGCCGGCAGGCGGGCACCCCTTGGGCGGCCTTCGTCTTCAGGTTGCGAGGCTACACCCGCCAGCCCCCGGCCGACGGCAAGAGAGACGCCCAATGCCTCCTCGACAGCCTCCAGGGCTGAAGAAGGCCTTGGCACTGCGCCGGCGCTTGCACGCGGGCGCAATGCCAATCACTTTGAGCTCTTCGGTGAGGCAATGCGTGCGATGATCCAGCTTGGAAGGGAGCTTGCTAATGTCGACACCAGGCTTGAGGCGGAAGGCCGCCACCTGGCGCATGAGTGGCAGCAGCTGAAGGTTGCCATCAACCTCAGGAGACTTCAGCGCGACAAGGCCAATGCGCTTTGCGGCGGCCTCGCTTGCGGCTTCTCATGAGGTTTGCGCCCGCACCACGGAGGAGGCCGAGGCCGCCAACCGCCGTCACGAGGCGGCCGAGGAGCGAGGGCGGGAGCTTCTGTCTTAAAATGCCGCCCTTGAGCGAGAAGTTGAGGAGCGTCGCGCCCTCCTGGCCTCCTCACCAGACAAGGCGGCCTTTGCCAAGGCAGAGCTCCTGAGGCGCCATGATGACTTGACGTTGGAGACCGTGGAGCATATCATGGCGTTGGAGAGGCTGGAGGTGAGGGAGCGCCAGGCTGCCGCGGCTGAGGATGCAGTCGCCGCCCGAGAAGCCCAGGTCCAACTAGAGGTGGATGAGAGGGTGGCGAAGGCGCGTGCTGACTTAGCTGAGGGGCACCACCTGGATCTGGAGCTGCTCAAGGCCGAACTTGAAGGTAGGACATCCGCCTTGAAAGCGAAGCTGCAATCTGCGGAACAGCATGAGAGCACCGCCCAAGAAGCCCTGACTTCTTCTTCGAGTGAAAAGAGCCGCCGCCTAACATTGGAATGCGAGCACGGCTCCATGCTCAAAGGTTTGTGCGTTAGAGCTAACCATGCCTTGGGTGCTATCTGTGATGAGAGAACTCCTCACCCGCACGAGAGTGACTACGCCAGCCATCTTAACTTCTTCACTGATGTTGTGACCCGCCTGGAGGATCAGGCTGCAAAGGCTCACCGGCTTGTTGAGGAGAGGAGCCGGGGCCTCCTCGGGCGTGCTCTCTCGTGCATCTTCATGTTGGAAATATGCCCTAGAGGCAATAATAAAATGATTATTATTATATTTCCTTGTTCATGATAATTGTCTTTTATTCATGCTATAATTGTATTATAAGAAAATCGTAATACACGTGTGAATACTTAGACCACAACATGTCCCTAGTAAGCCTCTAGTTGACTAGCTCGTTGATCAACAGATAGTCATGGTTTCCTGACTATGGACATTGGATGTCATTGATAACGGGATCACATCATTAGGAGAATGATGTGATGGACAAGACCCAATCCTAAGCATAGCACAAGATCATGTAGTTCGTTTTGCTAGAGCTTTTCCAATGTCAAGTATCTTTTCCTTAGACTATGAGATCGTGTAACTCCCGGATACCGTAGGAGTGCTTTGGGTGTACCAAACGTCACAACGTAACTGGGTGACTATAAAGGTGCACTACAGGTATCTCCGAAAGTGTCTGTTGGGTTGACACGGATCGAGACTGGGATTTGTCACTCCGTATGACGGAGAGGTATCTCTGGGCCCACTCGGTAATGCATCATCATAATGAGCTCAAAGTGACCAAGTGTCTGGTCATGGGATCATGCATTACGGTACGAGTAAAGTGACTTGCCGGTAACGAGATTGAACGAGGTATTGGGATACCGACGATCGAATCTCGGGCAAGTAACGTACCGATTGACAAAGGGAATTGTATACGGGGTTGCTTAAATCCTCGACGTCGTGGTTCATCCGATGAGATCATCGAGGAGTATGTGGGATCCAACATGGGTATCTAGATCTTGCTGTTGGTTATTGACCGGAGAGCCGTCTCGGTCATGTCTACATGTCTCCCGAACCCGTAGGGTCTACACACTTAAGGTTCGGTGACGCTAGGGTTGTATGAATATGAGTATGCAGCAAACCGAAAGTTGTTCGGAGTCCCGGATGAGATCCCGGACGTCACGAGGAGTTTCGGAATGGTCCGGAGGTAAAGAATTATATATAGGAAGTGCTGTTTCGGCCATCGGGAAAGTTTCGGGGTCCACCGGTATTGTACCGGGACCATCGGAAGGGTCCCGGGGGTCCACCGGGTGGGTCCACATATCCCGGAGGGCCCCGTGGGCTGAAGTGGGAGGGGAACCAGCCCCTAGTGGGCTGGTGCACCCCTCCTTTGGGCCCCCCTGCGCCTAGGGTTGGAAACCCTAGGGTGGGGGGCGCACCACTTGCCTTGGGGGGCACTCCAACCCCCTGCCCGCCGCCCCCTTGGGAGATCTGATCTCCAGGGCCGGCGCCCCCCCCGGGGGGCCTATATAAAGGAGGGGGGAGGGAGGGCAGCCGACCCTGAAGTCTTGGCGCCTCCCTCTCCCCTGCTACACCTTCTCCTCCTCCCGTAGATGCTTGGCGAAGCCCTGCCGGAACCCTGCTGCATCCACCACCACGCCGTCGTGCTGCTAGATCTTCATCAACCTCTCCTTCCCCCTTGCTGGATCAAGAAGGAGGAGACGTCACGCTGACTGTCCGTGTGTTGAACGTAGAGGTGCCGTCCGTTTGGCGCTAGGATCTCCGATGATTTGGATCACGACGAGAACGACTCCCTCAACCCCGTTCTCTTGAACGCTTCCGCACACGATCTACAAGGGTATGTAGATGCATCTCTCTCTCTCGTTGCTAGATGAACTCATAGATTGATCTTGGTGAACGTAGGAAATTTTTTATTTTATGCAACGTTCCCCAACAGTGGCATCATGAGCTAGGTCTATGTGTAGTTCTCTATTGCACGAGTAGAACACAAATTTGTTGTGGGCGTAGATCTTGTCAACTTGCTTGCCACTACTAGTATTATTTTTGCTTCAGCGGTATTGTGGGATGAAGCGGCCCGGACCGACCTTACACGTACGCTTACGTGAGACAGGTTCCACCGATTGACATGGACTAGTTGCATAAGGTGGCTAGTGGGTGTCTGTCTCTCCCACTTTAGTTGGAGCGGATTCGATGAAAAGGGTCCTTATGAAGGGTAAAGAGAAGTTGACAAAATCACATTGTGGTTATTCGTAGGTATGAAAACGTTCTTGCTAGAACCCAATTGCAGCCACGTAAAAGATGCAACAAAATTTAGAGGACGTCTAACTTGTTTTTGCAGCAATTGCTATGTGATGTGATATGGCCAAAAGTTGTGATGAATGATGAATGATATATTGTGATGTATGAGATCATGTTCTTGTAATAGGAATCACGACTTGCATGTCAATGAGTATGACAACCGGCAGGAGCCATAGGAGTTGTCTTAATTATTGTATGACCTGCGTGTCAATGATTTAACGCCATGTAATTACTTTACTTTATTGCTAAACCGTTAGCCATAGTAGTAGAAGTAATAGTTGGCGAGCAACTTCATGGAGACACGATGATGGAGATCATGATGATGGAGATCATGGTGTCATGCCGGTGACGAAGATGATCATGAAGCCCCGAAGATGGAGATCAAAGGAGCTATATGATATTGGCCATATCATGTCACTATTATATAATTGCATGTGATGTTTATTATGTTTATACATCTTGTTTACTTAGAATGACGGTAGTAAATAAGATGATCCCTTATAATAATTTCAAGAAAGTGTTCCCCCTAACTGTGTGCCGTTGCTAAAGTTCATCATTTCGAAGCACCACGTGATGATCGGGTGTGATAGATCCTTACGTTCACATACAACGGGTGTAAGACAGTTTTACACATGCAAAAACACTTAGGGTTAACTTGACGAGCCTAGCATGTACAGACATGGACTCGGAACACAGAGACCGAAAGGTCGAACATGAGTCGTATGGAAGATACGATCAACATGGAGATGTTCACCAATGATGACTAGTCCGTCTCACGTGATGATCGGACACGGCCTAGTCGACTCGGATCGTGTAACACTTAGATGACTAGAGGGATGTCCAATCTGAGTGGGAGTTCATTAAATAATTTGATTAGATGAACTTAATTATCATGAACTTAGTCTAAAACCTTTGCAAAATATGTATTGTAGATCAAATGGCCAACGCTCATGTCAACATGAACTTCAACGTGTTCCTAGAGAAAACCAAGCTGAAAGATGATGGCAGCAACTATTCGGACTGGGTCCGGAACCTGAGGATCATCCTCATAGCTGCCAAGAAAGCATATGTCCTAGAAGGACCACTACGTAAAGCACCCATCCCAAAGAACCAAGACGTTATGAACGCTTGGCAGTCACGTGCTGATGATTACTCCCTCGTTCAGTGCGGCATGCTTTACAGCTTAGAACCGGGGCTCCAAAAGCGTTTTGAGCAACACGGAGCATATGAGATGTTCGAGAAGATGAAATTGGTTTTCCAAGCTCATGCCCGGGTCGAGAGATATGAGGTCTCTGACAAGTTATATAGTTGTAAGATGGAGGAAAATAGTCCTGTCAGTGAGCACATACTCAAAATGTCTGGGTTGCACAACCGCCTGTCCCAGCTGGACATTAACCTCCCGGACAAGGCGATCATTGACAGAATCCTTCAGTCGCTCCCACCGAGCTACAAGAGCTTTGTGATGAACTACAATATGCAGGGGATGGTGAAAACTATTCCTGAAGTATTTTCAATGCTGAAGTCAGCAGAGGTAGAAATCAAGAAAGAACATCAAGTGTTGATGGTCAATAAAACCACCCAAGTTCAAGAAGGGCAAGGGTAAGAAGAACTTCAAGAAGGACGGCAAAGATGTTGCCGCGCCTGGTAAGCCAGTTGCCGGGAAGAAGTCAAGGAATGGACCCAAGCCTGAGACTAAGTGCTTTTATTGCAAAGGGAAGGGTCACTGGAAGCGGAACTGCCCCAAATACTTAGCGGACAAGAAGGCCGGCAACACTAAAGGTATATGTGATATACATGTAATTGATGTGTACCTTACCAGTACTCGTAGTAACTCCTGGGTATTTGATACCCGTGCCATTGCTCACATTTGTAACTCACAGCAGGAGCTGCGGAATAAGCGGAGACTGGCGAAGGACGAGGTGACGATGCGCGTCGGGAATGGTTCCAAGGTCGATGTGATCGCCGTCGACACGCTACCTCTACATTTACCTACGGGATTAGTTTTAAACCTCAATAATTGTTATATGAGAATGGCTACTCATTTAAATCCAAGAATAATGGTTGTTCTATTTATATGAGAGATATGTTTTATGGACATGCCCCGATGGTCAATGGTTTATTCTTAATGAATCTCGAACGTAATGTTACACATATTCATAGTGTGAATACCAAAAGATGTAAAGTTGATAACGATAGTCCCACATACTTGTGGCACTGCCACCTTGGTCACATTGGTGTCAAGCGCATGAAGAAGCTCCATGCTGATGGACTTTTAGAGTCTCTCGATTATGAATCATTTGACACATGCGAACCATGCCTCATGGGCAAAATGACCAAGACTCCGTTCTCCGGAACAATGGAGCGAGCAACCAACTTATTGGAAATCATACATACCAATGTGTGCGGTCCAATGAGCGTTGAGGCTCGTGGAGGATATTGTTATGTTCTCACTCTCACTGATGACTTGAGTAGATATGGGTATGTCTACTTGATGAAACACAAGTCTGAGACCTTTGAAAAGTTCAAGGAATTTCAGAATGAAGTAGAGAATCAACGTGACCGAAAGATAAAATTCTTACGATCAGATCATGGAGGAGAATATTTAAGTCATGAATTTGGTACACACTTAAGAAACTGTGGAATCGTTTCACAACTCACGCCGCCTGGAACACCTTAGCGTAACAGTGTGTCTGAACGTCGTAATCGCACTCTATTGGATATGGTGCGATCTAAGATGTCTCTTACCGATTTACCGCTATCATTTTGGGGATACGCTCTAGAGACAGCTACATTCACTTTAAATAGGGCACCGTCTAAATCCGTTGAGACAACACCGTATGAATTATGGTTTGGGAAGAAACCTAAGCTGTCATTTCTAAAAGTTTGGGGATGCGATGCTTATGTCAAGAAACTTCAACCTGAAAAGCTCGAACCCAAGTCGGAAAAATGTGTCTTCATAGGATACCCTAAGGAAACCATTGGGTATACCTTCTACTTAAGATCCAAGGGCAAGATCTCTGTTGCCAAGAACGGATCCTTTCTGGAAAAAGAGTTTCTCTCGAAAGAAGTAAGTGGGGGAAAGTTGAACTCGATGAAGTACTACCTCTTGAACCGGAAAGTAGTGCAGCTCAGGAAAATGTTCCTGTGGTGCCTACACCGACTGGAGAGGAAATTAATGATGATGATCAAGGTACTTCGGATCAAGTTGCTACCGAACTTCTTAGGTCCACAAGGATACGTTCCACACCAGAGTGGTATGGCAACCCAGTCCTGGAAATCATGTTGTTAGACAACGGTGAACCTTTGAACTATGAAGAAGCGATGGCGGGCCTAGATTCCAACAAATGGCTTGAAGCCATGCAATCTGAGATAGAATCCATGTATGAAAACAAAGTATGGACTTTGACAGACTTGCCCGATGATCGGCGAGCGATAGAAAACAAATGGATCTTTAAGAAGAAGACGGACGCGGATGGTAATATTACCATCTATAAAGCTCGACTTGTCGCTAAGGGTTACCGGCAAGTTCAAGGATTTGACTACGATGAGACTTTCTCTCCCGTAGCGAAGCTGAAGTTCGTCCGAATCATGTTAGCAATTGCCGCATACTATGCTTATGAGATATGGCAGATGGACGTCAAAACGGCATTCCTTAACGGCTATCTTAAGGAAGAACTGTATATGATGCAGCCGGAAGGTTTTGTCGATCCTAAAAATGCTAACAAGGTATGCAAGCTCCAGCGATCCATTTATGGGCTGGTGCAAGCATCTCAGAGTTGGAACATTCGCTTTGATGAGATGATCAAAGCGTTTGGGTTTATGCAGACTTATGGAGAAGCCTGCGTTTACAAGAAAGTGAGTGGGAGCTCTGTAGCATTTCTCATATTATATGTAGATGACATACTTTTGATGGGAAATGATATAGAACTTTTGGACAACATTAAGGCCTACTTGAATAAGTGTTTTTCAATGAAGGACCTTGGAGAAGCTGCTTACATATTAGGCATCAAGATCTATAGGGATAGATCGAGACGCCTCATAGGTCTTTAACAAAGCACATACCTTGATAAGATTTTGAAGAAGTTCAAAATGGATCAGTCCAAGAAAGGATTCTTGCCTGTATTGCAAGGTGTGAGATTGAGCTTGGCTCAATGCCCGACCACGGCAAAAGATAAAGAAGAGATGAGTGTCACCCCCTATGCCTCGGCCATAGGATCTATTATGTATGCCATGCTGTGTACCAGACCTGATGTAAACCTTGCCGTAAGTTTGGTAGGAAGGTACCAAAGTAATCCCGACAAGGAACACTGGATAGCGGTCAAGAATATCCTGAAGTACCTGAAAAGGACAAAGGACATGTTTCTTGTCTATGGAGGTGACGAAGTGCTCGTCGTAAAGGGTTACGTCGACGCTAGCTTCGACACTGATCTGGATGACTCTAAGTCACAAACCGGATACGTGTATATGTTGAATCGTGGAGCAGTAAGCTGGTGCAGTTGCAAGCAGAGCATCGTGGCGGGATCTACATGTGAACCGGAGTACATGGCAGCCTCGGAGGCAGTGCATGAAGCAATATGGATGAAGGAGTTCATCACCGACCTAGGAGTCATACCCAATGCGTCGGGGCCAATCACTCTCTTCTGTGACAACACTGGAGCTATTGCCCTTGCCAAGGAGCCCAGGTTTCACAAGAAGACCAGGCACATCAAGCGTCGTTTCAACTCCATCCGTGAAAATGTTCAAGATGGAGACATAGATATTTGCGAAGTACATACGGATCTGAATGTCGCAGATCCGTTGACTAAACCTCTTCCGCGAGCAAAACATGATCAACACCATAACTCTATGGGTGTTCGATTCATCACAATGTAACTAGATTATTGACTCTAGTGCAAGTGGGAGACTGTTGGAAATATGCCCTAGAGGCAATAATAAAATGATTATTATTATATTTCCTTGTTCATGATAATTGTCTTTTATTCATGCTATAATTGTATTATCCGGAAATCGTAATACACGTGTGAATACTTAGACCACAACATGTCCCTAGTAAGCCTCTAGTTGACTAGCTCGTTGATCAACAGATAGTCATGGTTTCTTGACTATGGACATTGGATGTCATTGATAACGGGATCACATCATTAGGAGAATGATGTGATGGACAAGACCCAATCCTAAGCATAGCACAAGATCATGTAGTTCGTTTTGCTAGAGCTTTTCCAATGTCAAGTATCTTTTCCTTAGACCATGAGATCGTGTAACTCCCGGATACCGTAGGAGTGCTTTGGGTGTACCAAACGTCACAACGTAATTGGGTGACTATAAAGGTGCACTACAGGTATCTCCGAAAGTGTCTATTGGGTTGACACGGATCGAGACTGGGATGTGTCACTCCGTATGACGGAGAGGTATCTCTGGGCCCACTCGATAATGCATCATCATAATGAGCTCAAAGTGACCAAGTGTCTGGTCACGGGATCATGCATTACGGTACGAGTAAAGTGACTTGCCGGTAACGAGATTGAACGAGGTATTGGGATATCGACGATCGAATCTCGGGCAAGTAACGTACCAATTGACAAAGGGAATTGTATACGGGGTTGCTTAAATCCTCGACATCGTGGTTCATCCGATGAGATCATTGAGGAGTATGTGGGATCCAACATGGGTATCCAGATCCCGCTGTTGGTTATTGACCGGAGAGCCGTCTCGGTCATGTCTACATGTCTCCCGAACCCGTAGGGTCTACACACTTAAGGTTCGGTGACGCTAGGGTTGTATGAATATGAGTATGCAGCAAACCGAAAGTTGTTCGGAGTCCCGGATGAGATCCCGGACGTCACGAGGAGTTCCGGAATGGTCCAGAGGTAAAGAATTATATATAGGAAGTGCTGTTTCGGCCATCGGGAAAGTTTCAGGGTCCACCGGTATTGTACCGGGACCACCGGAAGGGTCCCGGGGGTCCACCGGGTGGGTCCACATATCCCGGAGGGCCCCGTGGGCTGAAGTGGGAGGGGAACCAGCCCCTAGTGGGCTGGTGTGCCCCCCTTTGCCCCCCCTACGCCTAGGGATGGAAACCCTACGGTGGGGGCGCACCACTTGCCTTGGGGGGCACTCCAACCCCCTGGCCGCCGCCCCCTTGGGAGATCTGATCTCCAGGGCCGCCCCCCCAGGGGGCATATATAAAGGAGGGGGGAGGGAGGGCAGCCGACCCTGAAGTCTTGGTGCCTCCCTCTCCCCTGCTAAACCTCCTCCTCCTCCCGTAGTTGCTTGGCGAAGCCCTGCCGGAACCCTGCTGCATCCACCACCACGCCGTCGTGCTGCTGGATCTTCATCAACCTCTCCTTCCCCCTTGCTGGATCAAGAAGGAGGAGACGTCATGCTGACTGTACGTGTGTTGAACGCGGAGGTGCCGTCCGTTCGGCGCTAGGATCTCCAGTGATTTGGATCACGACGAGAACGACTCCCTCATCCCTGTTCTCTTGAACGCTTCCGCACGCGATCTACAAGGGTATGTAGATGCATCTCTCTCTCTCGTTGCTAGATGAACTCATAGATCGATCTTGGTGAATGTAGGAAATTTTTTATTTTATGCAACGTTCCCCAACACTTCAGCAATCTCCTGAATCGTGATTCCCACTTTGATTTCAACACCATGCTAGCCCCCGTGCATGTGGCTACCCAAGACAAGCTCGCCAAGTGGGTGGACGACCATGTGGACGCCTTGGTGAAGGAGCTGGCTCCCGAGGATGACACGGCCGTGCTCATGCCCGGAGCGGATGGTATGGGCAGTGGTGACGAGGAGGATGGCTGCCGGGGCTCCGGCAGCGCGAGCAGCGCGGACGAAGGCGACGAAGAGGGCGCGCTCGGCTAGGCCTGCACTTCTGCTTGCTTTAACATGTATGACAAAACTTTGAAGTTCCCTCATGAGAGCATTTTGGAAAGGGGGCCCCTTGTGATTGTGATGTACATAATTATGAAATGCCTTGAAATGATGTCGTGGGGTGACCCCTCAGGTTCGCAACCTTAGGCGGGATGGTGGTTGTGACTTATCTTTTGGCTCCGCGAGTCTCGAGCGGACCTTGACATTGCAGAAACATTTGTCCTCCCGGGGCATGCCTGCTGCGGGCTCGTGAGGGCATGGCTCTTGCGAGGGCTTGTTGACCTGCCCTGAAGTGCTTCGTGAGGAGCCAACTGCCGGATCGTGGCGAGGTGGGCGCGCGTGACGGTCGCACCCTTGAGCCCCCAGGGGGAAAGCGATCAATCCCTGCGTGCACAACGTACCCAGCCCCCGCTAGCGAGGCGCACGAGGGCAGGGCAGCAGTCACGAGCTCCAGAAAAACGCAAGAACAGAAGGCAAGAGAGCAACGCAAGACGAGAAAACTCCCCCCATTTTTATAAACGCACGAGAACCAAACTGCTCCAAAAAGCCGATGAACTAGTACAAAAGGAGGCAAAAGCAAATGGCCGCATCTAGCGCCTAGCTAGTCTTCAAGTCTTCTCACCAGCACAGAGCTAAGTGCTTCCACTGGCTAGGCATAGTCATTGGGGACAATGTTGACGGCTAGCACGGAGCATGGTGCTTCCACTAGGACGTGGGTGGGAGCCTCCATGAGGCCCTAGGGTGGCGCTCAGGAGACTCCGGGGCATGTACAGTCTCACTCATTATTACGTGAGAGTGTCACGAGCAGAGACCTTCACAGGCCGGAGCCTTGCTTCATGTTGCCCGACGAGGACCCCGCCCTGCACTGCCCACGAACACCATTGGGAAGACCGAAAACCAGGACAAGACCAAGGGGCAAGGGGGACGCTAGCGGTGTCCTCGGTGACCGTAGGCCCCCCGCTGGGGGGAATGGCTCGCCGGCGCCTTCCCCGGCGGGGAACCTACCTCCAGGCAGGGCCCTGCTCCACGCAGCGCGAGGAAGGCCCTGCCGCTGGGCTTCCCCCATGCTACTCCCAATGCCCTTTGCGCTCCTGCAGGGGATCCACCGTCCTGAGAGTCCTGATGGTAGCTACGCCCTGGTTCACGTGTGATCCATGGTCAATGTAAGCGTGCCCCTGTGGTGTTAGCTGTACCTAGAGGTTGTCGCCGTTTTAGATGTTGGCAGGGCTCGGCGGCGGCCCGAAAGAGATCTCGGCTTCGTGTATATCCAGCGCCCAGCCTGGCGTGGGGGATCGGCTGGGGCCCTCTCCCTGCGCGTGCCTCAGGTTCATCACAACGGGGACGTAGGATTTTGGGCTGGCTGCGCCAGAACAGCTGCCCGGCTGCCTCACATTCCCGCCTTCTTCGGTCGCCCTCTGGTCCTGTCGACCAGGGGTCGGCGCTCCAGTGCGGCCCCTGGTGATGTCGCCCAAAGCAGCCCCACGCTGAGGTGGCACATCTGGAGAAGTGCGCGCTGCTCCGTGAGGCTAGCCGGTGCCGACAGGCTCTTCAGGGGCCCTGGGAGGGGGCGCGCGGTTGTGGCAGGGACATGCACGCGCCCCTACCACAGCCTGCAACATGGGCAGGGTGCAGAATGGCACCGCGCCCCTTTATGCCACATCCAGCAGCTCGACAACCCACTCCAGCAGGGCGTCGCAGCCGCTCTCCAGCAGCCTGCACCTCAAGAGCTCCCGAGCCACGATGACTGCAGCGCGCATGTTCGCCTGCTACCTGCGCGTGTGTGGCCTGGTCACCGCGGCGTAGCTTGTGGATCTCGTGGCGACGTGACACCAAATGGGAAGGCTGCGCCCCCCGTGGTCGGCCGCCCCGGGCGGAGCGCGGGCCGCGACCAGAGCAGAGTGGAGGTCCTCCTCACCGGCGGGCGGCGTCGTGGAGGCCCGAACAACCCAGTGCTCAACATGCGCTCTTGGAGCGTCGACCATGGCATTGATGGAGCAGTGGAGGACTGGTTGGCAGAAGAGAAGATCCGATGCACCCCTACCTGCTGCGCCAAATGGCAGATTACGGGTTCCACAAACCCTTGAAAGGTTCAAACTCTGGGGTGCGTGCGGAGATCTCAACCTACCCATCCTGCCTACTAGCGATTCTCCTAAGCCTAGTGCAACGAGCTCGAAGGGACAAAGAGACACAACAGTTTATCCTGGTTCGGGCCACCTTGCGGTGTAATACCCTACTCCAGCGTTTTGGTGGATTGCCTCGAAGGGCTAAGGATGAACTAGTACAATGGAGGAATGAAAGTGCATTATATCGACTAGAGGGGGGGTGAATAGGCGATTTTTATGAATTCTTTGCTGAGGAATTTGCTGGTGAGGAAATTCCTAAAAGAAGAACTACTTGCAGCGGAATAAGTACTCAAAAGTAAACATAGCAGAACACACGCATAGTCATCATGATGAAATGAAGAAAAGCACAGAGTACAGAAAGCGTAAGCACAGGATAACACAAGATGAAGATGGACAGACTGAAGAAATTGAACTGAGGAAATTGAGAAAGTCTTCAGACGAAAGTCTTCAAACAGATATGAACAAGCACACAACAACAGAGATGAGGAAATGAAAGAGTTGAGGAAATAGAACCAGTAAGCTCGGTGAAGATAATGATTTGGTAGACCAGTTCCAACTGTTGTCTTAGTTGTACATCTGCTTGGAGCGGCTGAGTATTTAAACTCGAGGACACCCAGTCCCGGACACATAGTCCTCACCATATTCTCCTTGAGCTAAAGTCACACAGACCTCGCCCTCACTCATGGTAAGTCTTCAGGTGACTTCCGAACCTTCACAAACTTGGTCACTCGGTGATCCACAACTCCTCTTGGATGCACTAGACCTTGACGCCTAACCGTCTCGAAGAAGCACAGTCTTCAAACGAAACAAGCATCGGATCCATGCAGGATCAATCTCTTCAGTGATGCTCAATCACTTTGGGGTTTGTAGGTTTGGGTTTGGGATTTCCTCACTTGATGATTTTCACTCAAAGTCCTCGGAGGATGGGTTGCTCTCAAATGACAAGTGTCAGTTTCTCTCGGAGTAGCCAACCAACTAGTGGTTGTAGGGGGTGGCTATTTATAGCCTAGGGAGCAGCCCGACATGATAAGACATAAATGCCCTTCAATGATATGACCGTTAGGTGGTAGATATTTTGGGACAGCTGGCGCGTAGCACAACAACGGTCGGAATATTTGACTCTCAAATACCTCAGGGCTATCATGATCCTCACTTTGTAGGCAATCCGCACTGGCGAATTCCTAACTCCTCAGTCAGAACAAATTCCTCAAAGACTAGAAGAACTTCATCTCTGTCACTGAAGAATATGACTGAACTGTGCGAGATGTCCAATGGCTTCACTCGAAAGGATTTGTAGGTGTAGGATTTTGAGTTTAGCATCACATGGAAATTTTTCCTTAGTATTTCCTCGACCCCCTTTAACAGTACGGTGTTTCCTATGACTCAAGAAAGAGAAAATGAAACAGTAATCACAAGAGTCTTCATGCTTCATGTTCCTCGAATGATTACCAAGTCTTCAAGGTCACACCAATTTCTTCACTTTCAAAGTCTTCAGAAAGTCTTCAGACAAAGAACTTCATTTTTAGGGGTCAACTTTCTCTGTAAATATCAAACTCCTCATAGACTTATAGATCTGTGTACACTCGCAAACGCATTAGTCTCTTAACCTATAAGTCTTCAATACACCAAAATCACTAAGGGGCACTAGATGCACTTACAATCTCCCCCTTTTTGGTGATTGATGACAATATAGGTTAAGTTTTCCACGGGGATAAACATATGAAGTGTAAATACTGATAATGAGGAATTTGATTGCAAGATATAGAAGAACTCCCCCTGAAGATGTGCATAATAAGGAATTCGCTTTTGAAGCAATGCACACTTGAAGAGTGTAATCATGGAGATCTCCCCCTATATCGTGTAATTCATACACGCATTTGACATATAACATGAAGAATTTGAAATGCATGATGAAATATGGTGACTAATGTAATTCAGCATGCGTGCATTAACATTAATGAGGAATAAGCATGCAGAAGAACACATCAAAAGTATCGGACCACCATAGAGTTTAAGATTACAACTCGATCCAGCAAAGTCATCACAAGAACGAGAGTTGTAACTTAGCAAAAAAAACGCCCATATATAGACCCGCTTGAAGACTAACTCAAATTTCTCCCCCTTTGTCATCGAATGACCAAAAGGGTTGAAAATGAGGACGAACGCTCCTGAAGAATATCATGAAGATGGAGGAGCGCCAGCATTATTGGGGTCTTGAGTCGATGTAGGGCCTGCTGCAGTGTCGTCCAAGTCTTCGTACTCGTCCGTTTCGCAGGATGAGGAATATGAACTTGTGACCAAAGGAGGAACCTTGACCTTCTTGAGCTTCTTCGGCGGAGGAGCAGACCAGTCAAAGTCCTCTTTGAAGCCCATTTGCTTCAGATCTTCTTCACCATACATATGTGACAGAATAGCCCAGGTGCGATCAAACACTTCATGGAGGTAGTAATGGTTTTTCTTCACTTCATTATGTGTAGAGGTCATGTTGTGAAGAATAGAGCCAAACTTACGCTTAACCCATTTCTAGTTCCGATCCACCTTCTGGTGAAGACTTAGAAGCAGTTCACGGTCAGTCATCATGCGAGGAGCAGTAGCTTGAGGACTTGACTTGGGAGCATTGGCAGCAGAATCATGTGTGGCAGAGTCATCATTGGTGGAGTAAGATGCAGCTTTGCGGAACTGACCATCCAATGGACGAGTGCCTTCATCGATAATAGCAGGTGCCTTGACCTTTCCTTCAGTTGAGGAATATGTCCATTTGAGGACTTCAATCGGGGGCAAGAAGTTGCCATGGTTAAGAGTGTCAGCCGTGTAGTTGAGTGAAGACCTTGATCTGAGGAATCTCATGATCCATGGAGCATAAGGCTTCAGCTCAAATGGTGAAAGTGCAACATTAGCAAGAGTCCTCATGAAGAAATCATGGTAATTGATAGGGATGCCATGCATGATGTTGAAGAGCATATTCTTCATCATCTCCACAATTTCTTCATCAGAGGATTCATGACCTTTGATTGGACTGATAGTCTTTGTCAGAATGTGATAGATGCTCCTTGGCACATACAGCAAATCCTTCACGAGGAATTTGGTCCTTTGGACTTGTCCAGGCTTCAGTGGCTTCATGAGCACTTGCATATAGTGGTCAGTGAGTTCAGGCTCATCATACAGAAAACAAGCACCTTCTGGTGGAGGACTGATTGGCAAGGCACGAAGCAATTCAGAGGCTGGTGCCTTGTAATGAGTGTTTTCGGTCATCCAGTCCAACACCCAGGAGTTGATGTCATGTGCTTCACCAGTGATATGCAGCATCGCATAGAATTGAAGAATTAGCTCTTCATTCCAGTCAACGATGTCAGTGCAAAAGTTAAGCAGACCTGCATCGTGAAGCATACTAAGGACCGGCATGAAGCAAGGCATAGATTCCATGTTCACGTGAGGAATGTGCTCGTGGTCGAAGACTTTGTCCTTGTCGAAGAGAACAAAGGAATAGAAGTTGGCCTGGCTAGCAGTCCAGAAGCGCTTCCTTCTAAGACGAGCATTGTCATATGGGTTGAATTCAGTGAAGAATACACGCTCGCCGAAGAAATCATCAGCCTTGAATTTTGGCTTCTTGGAGAAGGGATCTTTTGGCTTGGGTTGAGGGGTGTCAGTGATCTGCATTACCACCTCAGGAATCGCAATCTCAGGTTCCTCATGTTGAGGAATTTCAGGCTCTTCTGCAGCTGCAGCCTGGGTCATCAATTCTTCATTCTCATTTTCTTCAGCACTAGTGGCTGGAATTTCTTCATGGACGGACGGGGTTGCACGAGGTTCATCAGATCCCATCTGCACTTCAGTAGCTAATGGGGACTGAGGAATTGCTTGGAGAGGAGTGAACAACGGCGAGTTGGGGTGCTGACTTTCCCAAAAGTCATCATTCAGTATGGGTGTGGTACAGCCGATGTCCACATCCTCATCTTCCATTTCTTCAACACCTGCCTCTTCAGTAGTGAACTGAGGCATAGGTGAGGAGATGACTAGGGTTGAAGGGATTCTATCCACTTCAATTTCTTCATCCAACTGCTCTGTCGAAGCAGCAGAAGGAGTTTCTTCATCAGATTCCTCGGGAATCTCATAATCTTCACCAAACGGAACTAGGTCCTTTGATGGCATGAAAGAGACAGGAACGACATCAATAGGATTTTCAGCTGAACTAGTCAAAGGCTTCATTTTCTTCGGAGCTGAAGAATCTGATGAAGCTGATGCCTTCCTCTTTTTCATCGCTGCATGCTCTGCAGCCTTGGTCTTCTTCACATCTAATGCAGATGGAAGGATTGGAGCTGGTGTAGACGCAGGAGCTGCAGAGGACTTTGGTTCATTTTCTTCGGGCACAATTGTTGCAGTTGCCCTGACTTCTTCATTTTCTTCAGGCGCACCACTAGTGGATGCCCTACAATTTCTTTAGCGGCAGGACTTGAGTCATCAGCCCTGGTACTCTCATTTTCTTCAACAGCCTGACTGACATCAGCGGTGCTGGCATGTTCTTTAGTAGGCTGAGCAGATGCTTCAGCCTGAGGAATTTCAACATGCACCGGAGCAGTGGCAGTTGAAGTAAATGTCTTCGTCAAATTGATGAATCGAACCTTTGCTCCCTTCTAATCAGCATAGTACCAATTGAAATCATCACTCAGTTGCTTGATTTCATCTTGTACAGCAATGAGTTGTTCAGGGGTAAGAGTGAGGACATTGTCCTTAAGGTAGCGCTATTTCTTATACTGTGATTTCTTCAGTTTTCGGCCTTGTTCATATTTCCACTTCTCTTCCTCAATGAAATGAGTTAGAACATGACTTTGACCAGGAGTGAGGTTCATCTCCGGCGGAGGTGTTGTAGGGTCCTTGTGCCATAAGTCAATGAAATCAAGGATCAACTTGGGATCCAGAAGTAGTGGCACATTGCTGCCTTTGGCTCTAGCGGCCCTGGCTTGCCTGTCCCTGATGTTTTCGGCAAGTTCTTCATCATCAGCCTCATCGTCATCAAAGGGGATTTGGAAGGCAACCTGCTTCTTGTGAGGACTTGGTCGAAGGCCTCGTCCAGCAGTGGCCTTTTTCTTCAGCAGGGATGGACCGGCTGAGGAACTTGGTGCAGCAGTGGAGCTAGCAGATGCTCCTGAGGCAATAGAGATGCCAGTTGTCTTTTGTCACGTGGCAAGATGCATAGGTGCCGAGGATTTGGTCGGAGTAGCTGAAGACTTTGTCGGAGGAACTAAGGACTTTGGAGGAGGAGGAGCAAACTAAGGAATTTGCCGTGAGGGCTTTGAAGATACTGGCCTTGAGGGCATTGCTGAGGAGCTTGGCCGTGAGGGCATTGAAGGAGAAGCACTTGACTTGTGGGCAGGCTTCTTAGGCATCGCCTTCCTGGGCTTACTAGCAGAGGCCTCAGCAGCGGTAGCAGCAGAAGCAGAATCTTCATTGAATTTCCTCACTGCTTCCTTTGCTTGTTTGGTCAGTTTGGCCTGGCGCCTTGCCCATTCATCAGCATTGTCCTCACCGCGCTTGAGGCTGGTGGGATCCGCCAGTTGGCCAGGTGCCAATGGAGGTCTTGAGCATGGAGGGTTGAGCGCGAATTTCTTCATGTACTTGGGAATAACATACCTGTTCTCCCTCCATTCTCGTGCCCATCTCCTCCCAATCCGTTGTATGCGCACCTTGCGCTGATTCTTGTCCTCCTTGCCAAACTTGGCCTCATCAGGAGTGCAGTATCCAACATAAATGTCCTTAGGGATTTCAAACGCAGTATTGACCTCAGGCCTCTTTCCTCCTTTCTGTGGCTTCTTACCATCACCCATTTTCATCAGCTAAGGAATATGAGCAACTGAAGTTTCTGAAGAGGTATGCAACTTTTCTTCGAGGAATGCTGCAAATGAGTTAAGTTGATGAGAACCTAGTGATTCAGCAGCGGACATGTGTACCTGTGAACAGAGTATAGTTGCGAGGAATTTGGAGAGGTCATATGCGTTCTCAGAAGATTTTTTTTAAAGAATAGGTTGAGGAATTTGACCGATGAGTCTTGAAGAATTTCACTAAGCGTTCTTTATCTTAGGTTCCAGAGTTGTACAGATTTGAAAATCCACACAATTGAGGAATCTTGAAGAAAATCATTGCTTAGAGAAACGAATCAAGAACAAATAACATGTGATGTGTTTAGTGTGTGAAGATTTGAAGATTTTCAAGAAAAACACATGAATCAAAGCAGGCAATAAAAGTGACTTTTAATTACCCCTTGATGAAGAACACGACGAACTGGGAAGTGTTGAAGTGAAGTTCGTCCGTTCAGATCTTCCACGCCCTAACTCGGCAGAGGAAGACAGCTACGGCGGCGGCGGAGTGAGAAATCCGCAACCGGCGCGAGTACGACGGTGACGAGGTCGAGGCAGTGAAGCTCTTCCTCACCGGCGACGATGAAGTAGCGGCGGCGCTAGGGTTTGGGAAGCTCGAGCGGATGTGAGGTTGAGCGAAGTAAAAGTGAAGTGAGGAAGAGACAGGGGTATTTATGGTGGTAGTGAAAAACTGTACGCCCGAAGATTTCGGACGAACGTGCCCCTGGCCCTTCTCATTCACGTGACATGTGTCACCCACGTACTGTGAGGTGGCGATCTTGTAGGATCGTGGGTGAATAGATAAGTATTATCGTGGAATGCGGAACGGTTTGAGCGGCAAAGCCGAAAATTCAGATAAGATTATTTTAAGTTTCCGTTCGCAATTTCTTCAGCTGTCAAGGACACAGTGAAGATTTTGAATGAGTTTCAAATTAGAACACATATGAAGAATTTGTGAAAGATTAGGTTGAGTTTAGCATAGAGGGGGAAGGGTCCGATCACATTCACTTAGTAGAAAAGGTCAACTTGAAGAATTAGCAATAAGTGAATGATGTAGAGGACATAAACTCATATGTATATATATATATTCAAATGAAGACAAACGACGGAAATAGTGAAGAAATTGCAAGTTGAAGAATTTGAAAAACTGAGGAATTTCAAAAACTGAGGAAAAACTCAAATTTTAAGATTTTCAACCTTTTGTGGTGGCGTACCCCACCGTATAAGAAAGCTGACTTCAGACACCGCGTACAATTGTCGTAGGGCTCTGAGAGTCAACTTCTTTGTTAATTTCTTCACAATTAGAGGGTTAGTCTTCATTGATTTGAATAAAAACATTACTTCGTGTGTTGCGCATCTAAGTCATCAAGTCAACATAAGTGTTAGGATGAGTGTCCATTTCATAGAACATTCGAAGATTCTAGGATATTTCGCTCACACCACAACTTGCTAAATCTCTTCTCATCCAAGGGCTTAGTGAAAATATCGGCCAGATGATCTTCAGTGCTTGCATGGCAGATGGAGATATCGCCCTTCAACACTTGATCATGAAGAAAATGATGACGAATCTGGATGTGCTTTGTCTTCAAGTGCTGAACTGGGTTATGAGCAATCTTGATAGCGCTCTCATTGTCGCAGTAGAGAGGCACATTCTTCACATTGATGCCATAGTCCTTGAGCGTTTGCTTCATCCATAGTAATTGAGCACAGCACGATCCAGCAGCAATGTACTCAGCTTCTGCAGTGGAGAGTGATACGCAGTTCTGTTTCTTCGAGGACCAACAGACCAAAGATCGTCCAAGGAAATGGCATGTGCCTGAAGTTGACTTGCGGTCCACGCGATCGCCAGCATAGTCAGAGTCTGAATATCCAATGAGATCAAATGAGGAGCCCTTGGGATACCATAATCTAAGTGTTGATGTGTGAGCTAGATATCGAAGAATATGCTTCACAGCCTTATAGTGTGATTCCTTCGGTGTAGCTTGAAATCGGGCACACATGCAAACACTAAGAATAATATGTGGCCTAGATGCACATAGGTACAATAAAGAGCCAATCATGGAGCGGTATACCTTTTGATCGAAGTCTTGACCATTTTCATCAGTGCATAGATGGCCATTTGTGGGCATTGGAATTTTGACCCCTTTGCAGTCTTGCATGCCGAATTTCCTCAATACATCTTTGAGGTATTTCTCCTGAGATATGAATATGCCATTGCGCTGTTGACGAATTTGAAGACCTAAAAAGAATTTCAATTCTCCCATCATAGACATTTGATATTCTTCACTCATCATATAGGAAAATCATCACTATAACGTTGGTCAGTACAACCAAAGATAATATCATCAACGTATATTTGGCACACAAACAATTCATCATCATAAGATTTTGTGAAAAGAGTTGGGTCGAGTGAACCGGGTTTGAAGCCTTTCTTCATGAGGAATTCCTTCAAACTATCATACCACGCCCGAGGGGCTTGCTTGAGGCCATATAGGGCCTTGTTGAGTCTAAAGACTTTGTCGGGATTCTTTGGATTTTCAAAACCTAGGGGTTGAGCAACATATACTTCTTCCTCAAGCTTACCAATGAGGAATGCACATTTCACATCCATTTGATATAAAGTGATATTATGATGGTTAGCGTAAGCAAGTAATATGCAAATAGCCTCAAGTCTAGCAACAGGTGCAAAAGTTTCATCGAAATTAATTCCCTCAACCTGTGTGTAGCCTTGAGCTACAAGCCGTGCCTTATTCCTCACCACAAGGCCATTTTCATCTTGCTTGTTGCGGTAGATCCATTTTGTGCCAATGATGTTGTGCTTGCGAGGATCTGGACGTTTGACCAGTTCCCAGACGTTGTTGAGCTCGAACTAATGTAATTCTTCTTGCATAGCCTGAATCCACTCAGGCTCCAGAAATGCTTCATCTACCTTAGTGGGCTCTGAGATAGATACAAAAGCAAAGTGCCCACAAAAGTTAGATAAATGTGAAGATTTTGAGCGTGTGAGAGAACCTGGTGCTTCAATGTCATCAATGATCTTCTCGATTAGCACTTCGTTAGAAATGCGAGGATGAGTGGGTTGTCTTCGAGGAATTTGATCCTCATTCCTATCAGGAGCATTTTCTTCAGGTGCACCAGCCCGGTGATCATCACGATCTGGAATGAATTCTTAAGCAGATTCTTCAGTAGGAATGACATCCTCAGTAGCCTTGAACTTGATAGAATCCTCAGGTGCTGGTTCATCTATCACAGAAGGTAGGTGCTCCCTTTGTGAGCCATTAGTTTCATCGAACCGCACATCTACAGTTTCAACAACTTTGTGAAGAACGCTATTGAAGACTCTGTAGGTGTGCGAGTCCTTTCCATAACCAAGCATAAAACCTTCATGTGATTTCGGTGAGAATTTGGAAGTGTGATGAGGATCTCTAATCCAACATTTAGCACCGAAGACTTTGAAATAACTCACATTGGGCTTTTTGTCGGTGAGGAGTTCATACGCAGTTTTCTTGAAGAATTTGTGGAGATATACCATGTTGATGCTGTGGCACAAAGTATCAATTGCCTCAATCCAGAAGCAACGAGGCGTCTTGTATTCATCAAGCATAGTGCGAGCCATTTCAGCGAGGGTTCTGTTCTTGCGCTCCACGACGCCATTTTGCTGAGGAGTGTAAGGAGCAGATAACTCATGAGTAATACCAAGTTCATCAAGATAGCCATCTAGACCGGAATTCTTGAACTCGGTCCCATTGTCAGTTCTGATGTGCTTGATCTTCACACCAAAGTTGGTTCAAGCCCTCGAGGAAAATCGTTTGAAGACTTCCTGCACTTCATGTTTGTAAGTGACAATGTGCACCCATGTGTAACGGGAATAATCATCAACAATAACAAAGCCATATTGAGATGCATCATTCAAAATTGCAGAATAATGGTTAGGACCAAAGAGATCCATGTGAAGCAATTCAAATGGTTGAGTGGTAGTCATGACAGTCTTTGCTGGATGCTTGGCCTTTGTCATCTTTCTAGCTTCACATGCTCCGCACAAGTGATCTTTGAGGAATTTGACATTCTCAATGCCAATGACATGCTTCTTCTTTGCAAGCGTGTGCAAATTCCTCATGCTGGCATGACCAAGTCGTCGATGCCATAGCCAGCCTTCTGAAGCTTTTGCAAGTAAGCACATGGCTGGTTGTGGTCCTGTAGAGAAATCAACAATATACAAGTCTCCTCTCTTAAAACCTTCAAAGACTTTGGAATGGTCAGCTTCCATGATCACAACACAATGATATCTTCCAAAGACAACAACCATATCAAGATCACAAAGCATTGAGACAGACATGAGGTTGTATCCTAAGGACTCGACAAGCATGACTTTGTCCATGTGTTGATCCTTTGAGATCGCAACCTTACCTAGACCCAATACCTGACTTTTCCCTTTGTCTGCGAAGATGATATGCTTCAGATGTGACGGTGATAAAGGAGCATCCATCAATAGATTCTTGTCACCAGTCATGTGATTCGTACATCCACTATCGAGGACCCACTCGTTTGCTTTGGGTTGATCATCCTGCAGATGAATTAGTGCAACTTACGAACTCATATACTTCATCAGCGAAGAATATGACATCAATATCATCAGATCAATTTCATCAAGCAACAACACAGATAAATCAGTATTGAGGATGTGAGAAATGAAAATTCATTTCTTCATGATTAGCCTGCGTCCTTTCAGGCACATTCAGGTCTCTAGCAAATTCTTCAGACGTTTTGAGCACGTCTGGAGACCTGACCCTGCATAAGAGATTAGTTCTTTTTCTTCACCTTCCACATCTAAAGGGGTGGCAAAGAATTCATCACTCTGCGAGCACCATATGAGAAAGGTGGCATAGAAGCCAGTCCGCTTCATTTTACATAAGAGGGGTTAGGGTAAGCATATGAATAAGCAGAGAAATTCTTCGAGGACTTATGAACATAATGATTTGAAGAATAACGCTCATATTCATAGCCCTTAGCTCTACCCCGCGAAACAGAGGGGTTAGCACGATGATGATCATGTGAGGATTTTGATCTGATTGAGGAATTTGGTCCATATGAAGAACTAGGTCCATATGAAGAATTTGATCTGGGGTTCCTATTCTTCACAGGTGGTGTCATGAGGACATTCACCTGAAGACTTTCAAGATAACTTTTGGGAACCCAGATTTTCTTCATAGGGGGACCGTTCTTGCAGTTAGTGCCAACATATCTAGCAAATACTTCACCATTCTGATTTTTGAACAGTTTATAGTTGGAGTTAAATGACTCATCAGAAGAATGAGAAGATTCATAAGTAAAGCCAGATAAATTGGATGGATCAACTGGAGGTCCCTTTGCAGCAACCCATGAGGTTTTGGGGTACTGCTCAGGCTTCCAATATATTCCATCAGCATTGAGTTTCCTCTCAAAGGCAATACCCTCTTTCCTAGGGTTCCTGTTGAGGATCTGCTTTTTAAGCACATCACAAAGAATCTGATGCCCTTTGAGGCTTTTGTACATGCCTGTCGTGTACAATTCCTTCAGCCCTGCATCATCAGTAGTACTTGCAATATCCTTAGATGGCGAATTGGTGATAGCAGAGACAGGTGAAGAATTTGTAACATTTGAAGCATTTGAACATTCAGGTGAAGAATTAGCAGATTCACGTTCAATGCACTTCAGACATGGAGGAACAAATTCTTCCTGAGTAGCGCTGATTTGTGGAGCAAGTAATGAATCGCGCTCCTTCTGAAGATCTTCATAACTCACTCTTAGCTTTTCAAGATCTTGCTTTCTTTCAAGAAATTCATAAGAAAGCTTCTCGTGATTGGATAAGAGAGTGTTATGATGACCTTGAAGGTCGTCAAACTTGGAATGAAGTCTCTGAAGACTATCAGCCAAAGCTTTTGACTGATCCATTTCTTCACCCAACATATCATCACTCTTATTTAGCATGTATTGAACTTTTTCCAAAGCTCTTTGTTGTTTAGTGGCAAGGGAAGCAAGTTTGACAAAGCTAGGTCCAAATTCATCGCCAGATTCATCATCACTAGACTCGGATAGGTAGCATTCGGTTACCTTAGCACTGTTTGACATAAGGCCGGGGGTAGACGATGATGATTCTGGTTCGAATGTCATCGCATTGAGAGATTCCTTGTAATCCTCAAACCAAGGATCATGACGAGTCTGATGACCTTCATAGACCTCAGAGAGACGATCCCAGATTAGCTTCGCGTGATTGAGATGCATGACGTTCCTGAACTGATTTTGGGACAAACTGGAGCAGATGACATCCTTCGTTGTGAGGTTAAGTAGAGTGTACTTGCGAATGTCATCAGCCTCCGCCATCTTGCATAGATTGGTAAGACCGATCTCAGTGACGGTCCACAGTTCGCTGTCCATAGCCATAAGTCGCTTTTTCATTATGGCCTTCCACCGAGGATACTCATGACCGTCAAAGATGGGGCAGGAAACGTTCCTCGATCCTGCAGTCAACATAAATAAAACTCCAGGTGGTTAAACCAAAATCACACAGAACAAGGGAGTACCTTGCTCTGATACCAATTGAAAGTGCGTTATATTGACTACAGGGGGGGTGAATAGGCGATTTTTATGAATTCTTCACTGAGGAATTTGCTGGTGAGGAAATTCCTAAAAGAAGAACTACTTGCAGCGGAATAAGTACTCAAAAGTAAACATAGCAGAACACACGCATAGTCATCATGATGAAATGAAGACAAGCACAGAGTACAGAAAGCGTAAGCACAGGATAACACAAGATGAAGATGGACAGACTGAAGAAACTGAACTAAGGAAATTGAGAAATTCTTCATAAGAAAGTCTTAAAACAGATATGAACAAGCACACAACAACAAAGATGAGGAAATGAAAGAGTTGAGGAAATAGAACCAGTAAGCTCGGTGAAGACAATGATTTGGTAGACCAGTTCCAACTGCTGTCTCAGTTGTACATCTGGTTGGAGCGGCTGAGTATTTAAACTCGAGGACACCCAATCTCGGACACACAGTCCTCACCGTATTCTCCTTGAGCTAAAGTCACACAGACCTCTCCCAATCACTCGTGGTAAGTCTTCAGGTGACTTACGAACCTTCACAAACTTGGTCACTCAGCGATCCACAATTCCTCTTGGATGCACTAGACCTTGACGCCTAACCGTCTGGAAGAAGCACAGTCTTCAAAGGTAACAAGCGTCGGATCCATGCAGGATCAATCTATTCAGTGATGCTCAATCACTTTGGGGTTTGTAGGTTTGGGTTTGGAATTTCCTCACTTGATGATTTTCACTCAAAGTCCTCGGAGGATGGGTTGCTCTCAAATGACAAGTGTCAGTTTCTCTCGGAGCAGCCAACCAACTAGTGGTTGTAGGGATGGCTATTTATAGCCTAGGGAGCAGCCCGACATGATAAGACATAAATGCCCTTCAATGATATGACCGTTAGGTGGGTATATATTTTGGGACAGCTGGCACGTAGCACAGCAACGGTCGGAATATTTGACTCTCAAATACCTCAGGGCTATCATGATCCTCACTTTGTAGGCAATCCGCACTGGCGAATTCCTAACTCCTCAGTCAGAACAAATTCCTCAGAGACCAGAAGAACTTCGTCTCTGTCACTGAAGAATATGACTGAACTGTGCGAGATTTCCAATGGCTTCACTCGAAAGGATTGGTAGGTGTAGGATTTTGAGTTGAGCATCACATGGAAATTTTTCCTTAGTATTTCCTCGACCCCCTTTAATAGTACGGTGTTTCCTATGACCCAAGAAAGAGAAAATGAAATAGTAATCACAAGAGTCTTCACACTTCATGTTCCTCGAATGATTACCAAGTCTTCAAGGTCACACCAATTTCTTCACTTTCAAAGTCTTCAGAAAGTCTTCAGAAATCCAAAGTCTTCAGACGAAGAACTTCATTTTTTGGGGTCGACTTTCTCTGTAAATATCAAACTCCTCATAGACTTATAGACCTATTTACACTCACAAACGCATCAGTCTCTTAACCTATAAGTCTTCAATTCACCAAAATCACTAAGGGGCACTAGATGCACTTACAGCGTCGGACCGGCTCAGCTGAACGCAGTGTTCCAGAGCGCGGCCATGTCGGGCGCGGGATGTACCTCCGCCTAGGCCGCCGTAGCCTGGCGCGCCTCCTCCTCAGCCTCGGAATAGCGCTCGAGCATCTCGAGGTACTCGCCGTCGCGGCGCTGCTCGGCGACCCGGATCTGCCGCCAGTGCTCGAGGTACGCCGCCTCTTGCTCCGGCGTGGCCTGCATCCAGACCGGTGGCGCCCTCACCCACCCGCACACTACTCATGTCCAGGAGATGGGATCCGGCTCTGGCTCCGGTTGCAGTTTGGCTTTGGCGAGGCGGCGGGGAGGGGACGGCGGGGCCACCGGCGGCACCATGCAGTCGCCGGCCGCGGAGATGGCCATGGCCTACGCCATGGCCGCCTCGTACCGAGCTTCTTCTTCTGCCGCCTCCGCCCTGCGCCGCTTGTCCTCCTCGCTCTCCTGGTAGACTGCCGCAAGGGCCTCCTAGTAGGCGTCCTCTGCCGCCTGGTCTTCCTCCTTGACGATGAGCGGCGGCGGTGGCACGCTGTGGTCGACCTCGCGCACATCGCGCCGCCTTGCCTCCTCGTGCTTGAAGGCAAACCAGTGCGCCCAGTTGGGCGAGTCGTAGGCGTAGGCCTCGTCATGGTGCTGCTCCGGCGTCAGGAGCGCCCGTCGGCGATGCACCTCCTCCGCGTGCGCCCTAGCCGACCGCGGCGCCGCCGGCACTAGGATCCTTTCCGGATCCAGATGCCAGTCGTGCGGCAGCGTCATGTCGGGGTACGGCAACGGCACATGGTGGCGCTAGTGCCACTCCGCCTGGTGCACGGGCACGTTCACCCGCTGCCTCTGCCGCGAGCCGGTGCAGGCGGAGGCGGGGTGAACTCCACGAGGAAGGGGACAGCGGGGGCCTTGCCCTTCGACTTGCTGCTGCTGCTGGAGAAGAGCCCCATTTGGGCGGCTGGGGTGGCTAGGGTTTGATTGCCGGTAACAGGGGAGCGAGTGTGGCCTAGATGGGGACGGCCCCGCCAAACGGTCGACTTAAAAAAGGACGACCGTCGTCGCTGCCGCGTGGGCCCGGGGTCATAACTTAAGCTGACCGCCGAGGTGGCGAGTAGTTGGGCGACCACCAGGTGGGGCCGCGGTGCACATCAATAAGGCACGTGTGGCGTCCGTTCTGCGCCGATGCATTTGGGGCGCAAATTTGGGCCGCAAATGCATCGGCGTGGACGCGAAGCGGACGCGTTTTGGGTTTGGGTCGGCGCGTTGGGCCTCCACTTTTGTCTGCGCCGACCCAAAGGGACGGCGGCAGACGAAATGGGCCGCCCTATTGGAGTTGCTCTTAGTCACTCTACCTATCAAGTCATGTTTTAGTTATATTTGAAAATAGATTTTGTTTATCAGTGTTTCTTATTATAGTTGTAGTCATATTGCATAGCCTTTAACTGAATTGTTCAGACAAAAATCAGGTGGGTTTGCGTCCCTATGATTTTATTTTGAAAGTGCAACTAATCCCTGGGTGGTTTTGGTAATTCTTAACAACATATAGCTCATTGAACTAATGCTATTTCAAGATAATCATTTCAGAAAGTTCAATGTTTGGCATGGCATGGATTAGAGATGTGGACCCCTCAAAATGCAAAGGACATATATTGGCAACAAGCTCAAGACTCTACATTTTCATTTTATTGATCCAAGATCACATTGAGTCCATAGGAAAGCCAATACTATTAAAATGGGATGAGGTGTTGCTTAATGGGTTACTTGCTCAAAATGCTTTGTGTTATGCTCCAAAACCCTTAACCACTTTCTCACATCCACATATATCCTAAACCTAAATGTCAAACTCGGCCCCACCGATTTGATCTATCCAGCGCCACCGAGTTTCACTTGACATAGCCACTGCCACAAACCCTAGATACTTCGGTCTCACCGATAGGGATCTCGGTCTCATCGAGATGGGACTGCAAAGTATCTATTTCCTTTTCGTAACATTTTGGTCTCATCGAAAGAGCAAATCGGTCCCACCGAGTCTGCATTGCAAACTCCCTGTTTCCTTTTTGTAACACTTCGGTCCCACCAAAGTGAGCAAATCGGTCCCACCGAGTTTGCCTGACTAACCCTCAGTGTACCTATTTGCTGAAATCGGTCCCACCGAGTTCATGCGATCGGTCACACCGAGATTACGTTATGCCCTAACCCTAGCATATCGGTACCACCGAGATGACTATATCGGCCCCACCGAAAATCCTAACGTTCACATTTTGAAATAAATCAGTCCGACCGAGTTTGCTGATTCGGTCCCACCGAGTTTGGGAATCTGTGTGTAACGGTTAGATTTTGTGTGGAGGCTATATATAACCCTCCACCCACTCTTCATTCATGGAGAGAGCCATTAGAAAAAATCTACACTTCCACTACTCATTTTCTGAGAGAGAACCACCTACTCATGTGTTGAGGCCAAGATATTCCAATCCTACCATATGAATCTTGTTCTCTAGCCTTCCCAAGGTAGCATTCCACTCAAATCATCTTTCCACCATAGCCAAATATGTTAGAGAGATTTTTGAGTGTTGGGGAGACTATCATTTGAAGCACAAGAGCAATGAGTTCATCAACAACACACCATCTATTACCTTTTGTAGAGTGGTGTCTCCTAGATTGGTTAGCTGTCACTTGGGAGCCTCCGTCAAGATTGTGGAGTTGAACCAAGAAGTTTGGAAGGGCAAGGAGATCGCCTACTTTGTGAAGATCTATCGTAGTGAGGCAAGTCCTTCGTGGGCGATGGCCATGATGGGATAGACAAGGTTGCTTCTTCGTGGACCCTTCGTGGGTGGAGCCCTCCGTGGAATCGCGCAGTCATTACCCTTCGTGGGTTGAAGTCTCCATCAACGTGGATCTACGATAGCACCACCTATCGAAACCACGCCAAAAATCTCTGTGTCAACATTGCGTTTGCTCCCTCCAAACTCCCCCCATTTACTTTCTTGCAAGTTGCATGCTTTACTTTCTACTGCTCATATACTCTTTGCATGCTTGCTTGAATTGTATTGTGATTGCTTGACTTGTGCTAAGTTGCTAAAACTACCAAGAACTAAAATTGGGAAAAGGTTAAGTATTTATTTGGTCAAGTAGTCTAATCACACACCCCCTCTAGACATACTTTTAATCCTACAAGTGGTATCAGAGCTTTGGTCTCCATTTGCCGTGATTTCCATATCTTTGGTGATCATAGCCTTGGTTTCACAACCTAGGAGAGTATGGCGTCTAGCGAGGGAAATTACCACCATAGAGGTCCCTACTTTGATGGTGCTAATTTTGCTAGTTGGAAACATAAGATCAAAATGCATATTCTTGGACATAACTCGGCATTTGGGCTATTGTGTGTATTGGCTTGCAAGGTGAATTCTTCGATGGTAGAGAACCAAACCATGAAGCTACCGCGGAAGAATTGAAGATGTTGCAATACAATGCTCAAGCTTGAGATATCCTCTTCAATGGATTGTGCCCCGAAGAATTCAACAAAATCAGCCGTCTTGAGAGTGCAAAGGTACTTTGGGATACTTTGATTGATATGCACAAAGGTACCGACTCCATCAAGGAATCCAAGTTGGATGTGCTTCAAAGTCAACTTGAGAAGTTCAAAATGAAGGATGGTGAAGGTGTCGCTGAAATGTACTCTAGACTTGCTCTCATCACGAATGAGATTGCCGGCTTAGGAAGTGAAGAGATGACCAAAAAATTCATCATCAAAAAGATCTTGAGAGCCTTGGATGGAAAATATGACACCGTGTGCACATTGATCCAAATGATGCGAAATTACAAAGATCTCAAGCCAACTAAAGTCATTGGAAGAATTGTTGCTCATGAGATGTCACTCAAGGACAAAGAAGAGCTTCACAACAAGTCTAGTGGTGCTTACAAAGCCTCATGTGATGCTCCTACATCATCAAGTGAGAAACAAGCCTTCAATGAAGAACTGAGCTTAATGGTGAAGAACTTCAACAAATACTACAAGAATAGAATCAAGCAAAGAAGTTCCAAGTCAAGGTCCTACAATGACAAAAGATCTTCTAGTTGTGAGCAAAACAACTACAATTGTGGAAGACCCGAACACTACTCCAATGAGTGTATGGCTCCCTATAAAAGAAGAGAAGACTCACCTAAAAGAAGAAGCAAAGGGGAAGAATCACCTCCAAGAGAGAGAAGGAGTACAGACGATCATTATGAACAAAGAACCTTTCGAAGAAGAAAGGATTCGGAAAGGAAGGACGAGTCATCAAGGAGCTACACAAAACGAAGACATCAAGCTCATATTGGTGAATGGGTATCCGGCTCCGACTCCGACCACCACTCCGAGAGAAGCTATCACTCCATCTCCGAATATACTCAAGATGAAGGTGTTGCTGGTCTAGCACTTGTGTAAACCAACTCCTACAACTTATTTGACTCACCAAATGAAGGAATTGGGAGATGCTTCAAGGCTAAAGGCCCCAAGGTAACACCCCCCGAGTATGTTGATTTCAATAGTGATGAAGATGACTTGCTAGGTGATGATGATTTACTTGTTGACAACTCTAGTGATGAATACTGTGATGAAACATCAATTAATCATGCTAAAATGAATGACAATGATAAGGAGGAGATTGAGTGTCTAACTAAAGAACTAAACACTCTGAAGTTAGCTCATGAAACTGCTTTAGAAGATTATTGAGAACTTTTAAAAACTCATGAGAAGTTATGCTTAAAAAATCTCAATCTTGAGTAAGAGCGTGAGTTCTTAAAGGCCATCAATGATGATCTTCGGAAGAAAAGTTCTTCTTACATTGCCAAGTGTTTACTCTTATCTACTTACATGCCAGAAGTAAAATCTAACAACAAGAACAAAAAAGATTCTTCTTCCAGTAGTAACAATAATCATGCCAAATCCAATATTGTTGCTTCTAGTAGTTATATTGATTCCACTAATGATTCTCTTAGCCAAGTTACACTTGAGCAAGAAAATAGCTTATTGAAGGGAATTATAGAGAAAGGTGTTTACAAGAGCCTTGCCGAAAGTAAGCAATTTGAGGAAATTGTACGCAAGCAAGCAAGGCACCGGAAGAATCAAGGTGTTGGTTTTGAACGAAAGTTCAATGCCAATGGAGTTGAGTGGGAAGAAGATCAATACCCCAAGACGAAGTTTGTTCCTCAACAAGAGAAGTATCACCCTACTTCCTTCAAGGGGACACAGGTCCGCCACAAGACCACAAGCTAAAAGGCAAGGACAAGCTTCAAGAAGAGATTGATGCATTTGAAGATGTTCCGAAGGCCTTGGTAAAGTGGGTTCCCAAGACTTCATCAAGTTCTACTTCGTCAAGTACATCTACAACTCCAAGGATTCCCATCAAGATGATGTGGATCCCGAAGAAGAAGAACTAGAGAGTTCTTGAGGGCGACTCCACCAACGTACTTCACTCATATTTATTTTGGCAAGGACAAGTGCAAACAACTTCCACATCTTGCACTAGTTCAAGGAGTCACAAACCCTCTTGTTGGTAAGACAAGGGACAAGGTAACCTAATGCTTTCATGGACACCATCATGTGTGTGCTTCACTCTATGTCTATGGATATCCTTGTTTGTACCTTGTGGGACTAACCCATGTAGGTATTGAAACTGCAACTCATTCCAATGGATTGCTTCAAATGATCTACATCAAAAATGAGCATCGACATCTTCGATATACATGAAGTCATCATCAACAAAACCCAAGGTTAGTTGATCCCTCTTAAGGGGGGATATCACATCTAGGGGGAGCTTTACTCTAAGAATTGAGCCAAAGCAACACTAATGGTGTGAATACAACAATGCTTTATGTAAAAGTGGTAACCCCACTTGTGCTTAAACGATGAGTATGACCTATGATCAAATGTTCTCATTTGACTCCTAAGTCAATATACTCATATATAGATGACCTAGTCATCGCCAATTGCTTGATAGATGCTAGAGTGATTGTGCATGCTTTGACACATATTTTAGTTGCCATTTTATTGTGTGAGCACGCTGGTTGCATATTTTCTTTCATTCGAGGACATCCATTTGTTGCTTTGATTGTTTGGAATTTCTTCTTTTTGCCAAACGGATGGACAAGAATGTCTAAGAACTCCCTCTAGCTATCTATGCTTTTCTCTTCTCAAACTCTATTCATGCTACATCACAAAGTTTGATCTAAGTCAAATTCAAACCCTCTGTGTGAGGAGCACTCGGAGTTCCGTTTTGTCATAGACTTAAAACTTCCAAAACCTCACTGTGTATTTCGGTCTGACCGACTCCTCCATTTCGGTCACACCGAGTTCACTGGGTTGATCAAGTTTCAATCTCGGTGCAACCGATTAGAACCTTTTGGTCTCACTGAGTTGTTCCACTCGGTCACACCGACAGTGTCAGGATATAAATACTAACGGGCCAGATTTTGGAAATCACTTCAAAACCCTGTCGCCCGCGCGTGTCCTGCTCTGCCTCTCGAGTCTCCGAATCGTCACCTCGTCACCAGCGACCTCCCGCCGCTGGTCTCTACCGCCGTCAACGGATTTCTTCACCGCCGTTGTCGCCATAGCAAACTCATCGCTGAACTAGGGTATGAGTTCGACCCCTTGTGCACTCTTTTACTTCCGATTCTATGCACAAGGTCAATGCCATGTTCTATTCCATGTATGAGATCGATCCATCCACAGAGAATCCCCATTAGACTAGATTTGATTTGAAAATTTAGGGTTAGGTTTCTGCCGGACTCATCTCAGACCGACCGAGTTGTAGGAATCTGTTCCACCGATTTGGCTTAGGCCAAAGCACAAGTGATTTTCGATGTGACCAAAAATTGCAAATCGGTGTGACCGATACCGGGACTTTGTGAAACCCTAGCAAACTCGGAGTCATCGAACTATGCCTCAGTCTGACCGATTCCACATGTTTTGACTCCAAAGTTGCTTCGGTGTCACCGAGTTTTACAAATAGATAGCTCCAAAATGCTTCCTGTATAAAACTAAAACTAAGTTTATGACTCATTCTTTTTGCAAAAATTCTGCACTTTGTGATGCTCATCTACTCTACCTCATCTACATCTATTCACAGGGACAGTTCTCAGTTTGCTATGCGTAATGTCTGACCAGAGTGACGGCCAGAACAAATCAGAAGAGCAAGTGCACATGAGTGAGGACACTAGTCCCTCCAGCAGTTCAGATGATGGCAGCAGGAGCACTCCAAGCAACTTGCCTAAGGAAGCAACTAGGACAAGGAAGAAGATAACCTTAGATTCAGAGGATGAGGATTATGTGGCTGCTGAGGGTGAAGTTAGCTCCAAGAAGAAAGTGGTGAAAAGGAATTTGGAACTGGTGCTTCAACAAAGCCTGGAATGCACAAGAAGGCACCTGCCAGGAGAGTTCCCATGTCAAAGGCCAAAACTTCCAATCAGGAAACTATGGTCTTCTCACTTGAGCCAAAAGCAGGTGATGAAGGAAAGAAGAGGGTCAGAAAGTCAACAGCTAGAGTGATTGGAAATCCTTCAATGAGGAAGGATTCTGAAAGTGAAGAGGAAGAGGAAGAAGAGGTTGCTGATGGGGTTGTGTACCTAGGGTAGGATCATGGACCTGATCCAAGTAACTTACCCTAGGACATCCTTAGAAGAGGTCGCCTTCCAGTCGACCAACGAGGATTCACTCGACTGGCCTGAAGGACTCGACCACGAAGACTCACTCGACCACCAGGAGGTCAAGAGGCACTCTGCACTGCAACGGCCTGTAATCAAGTAGACTTTATGATAGTAAAGGCACTTTATGTGGGGCGTTACCAGTAACGCCCCAGACTTAACTCACCTTAAACCCTCTCCTGCGTGGGCTGGCTAGGGTCCTGGCGCACTCTATATAAGCCACCCTCCTCCACGGGCAGAAGGGTTCGGCACCTTGTAATTCATACATTCATAATCCACTCGACCGCCTCCGGGCTCCGAGACGTAGGGCTGTTACTTCTTCCGAGAAGGGCCTGAACTCGTACATCCTTTGTGCTTACAACCTCTCCATAGCTAGGACCTTGCCTCTCCATACCTACCCCCCACTCTACTGTCAGGCTTAGAACCACGACAGTTGGCGCCCACCGTGGGGCCGGTGTTTTAGCGATTTTGTGGAGAAGTTGCGATTCTTCCGAGTACTCTCATCATGGTGTCTGCTGGAGTTTTGGTCAAGGGTCAAGAGATCCGTCTCGGCACCCTCACCTTCATCGCCGACGACTCCGCATGGCTCCAGGAGGCTCCACTCGACGTAGACGCGCTCCCCGTCCGCGGTGCGACGCATTTTCGCGCATGTGTCCGCGGCGTTCTGCTGCGGCAACCGTCGACCCAGTATCGGTCGGCTCCTCCATCATCCACCCTCCCGGTCTCCCGCCAGCGCAAGCGCTCAGGCCGGTCGAGGCTTCAGCGATGGGTGAGTCACGCGGTGGCTCGCCAATCGGCCACTACACAAGTTGCGGCAATCGAGCCCAACGAATCTCTCTACGGCTTGTTCGATCAGTCGACTGGCTCCGGAGAGACTGCATCCGAGTGCGGAAGCAGTGATCCAGCGGCGGAAATCTTGATGGTCGACGGACCCCACAGCCCTCCTGGCTTCGCCCGTGGTGGTGGAGCAGGTGACGGCGGCGACCCTGCACGAGACTACGAAGAGTACCAGCCCGAGCCACTCGACTCTCTGCAAAGAGAAGAGCTTCGCCGCAGGAACGAGGATCCCCTGCGTATTCCCATCGCAGGAGAAACCCCCGAGGCTCGTGCCTTGGAGGAGGCGCGTCTGGCCAATTTGGCCGAGCGCACTCGACTGGAGAACCTTCAGCGAGCACTCGACGAGCGCGCGCGGCAACGAGTTCCCGACACCAGTCGACGTCAATTCTTCCCGCCGACTCAGGTATATCGAACCCCAATTCAGAATTTAGCAGCTGCGACCCGTATAGCAGAGTCCATTCAGCCTTCACAGTCGGAAGCTGGCAGAGGTTTGCTGCAAATCAGGGATCTGCTCCGGGCAGCAGGAGATCAGAATTCAGCCGTGTCTCAGTCGCGCAACAGAATTCACAGTCGATCTGTCACTGTGAATACGGTTCAGTCGGCTCACAGCCCCAAATCGCCTCCGCGGCGCGAAGGGCGTGAGAATCGGTGAGATCAATATGGCGACAGACTCGACCGAGATGATAGGCGTCGAGTGCCCTATTCCCCTCCGAGGGGTGGGTCTTACGCTCCTCGGCAGCCAGATGATAGGCGTCAGTACAGTACAGGGCGTAGGGTTCCAGTTGACCCCAGAGAGCCAGGCTTCGACGCGCGATCCATTATCGTGCAAGGGTTGGTCGACCGGAACAGAGCCCATCGAGGCGCACTCGACAGAGGTGTACCCACGAGCAGTCGAGTACATGTTTCTGGTCCTGAATGTTTCAGCAGAGCTATCAGAGCCGCAGTTATCCCCCCCAATTTCAGGTTGGCAACAGGAGTCAGCAAGTTCACTGGTGAGTCTAAGCCTGAAACTTGGCTTGAAGACTACCGAGTGGCAGTTCAGATCGGTGGTGGGAACGACGGGGTGGCCATGAAGCATTTGCCCCTCATGTTGGAAGGTTCTGCCAGGGCATGGTTGACTCAATTACCTCCTAGCAGCATTTACACTTGGGAAGATCTGTCCCGAGTGTTCGTCAGAACGTTTGAAGGGACTTGCAAGCGACCAGCGGGATTGACAGAGTTGCAAGTCTGCGTGCAGAAAACTAATGAGACTCTCAGAGAGTATATTCAGAGGTGGATCACTTTGCACCACACTGTGGAAAATGTCTCTGATCATCAGGCAGTATGCGCCTTCAAAGACGGCGTCAAGAACAGAGAACTGAGTTTGAAATTTGGTCGAACCGGTGACATGACCTTGAGTCGGATGATGGAGATTGCTACCAAGTACGCCAACGGCGAAGAAGAAGACCGACTCCGAAGCGGCAAGCACAAGCCGAGTCAGTCGGAAAAAGGAAACACCAGTCGGAAACAGAAGCGGAAGGCTGAACCGGCAGCTCCTGGAGAGGCTCTGGCCGTGACTCAAGGAAAGTTTAAGGGGAAGCCAAAAGGATCCTGGAACCCCAAGAAGGTAAAGGATAAAGAAGGGAACGACGTGATGGATATGCCGTGTCACATTCACACAAAGAAAGATGAAGAGGGGAATATCATTTACCCAAAGCACACCACTCGCCAATGTCGACTCCTGATCCAGCAGTTTCAGGGAAAACAGTCTAAGGACAAGGAGAAGGAGTCGGACAAGGCCGAAGACAAAGAGGACAGTGAGGGAGGATATCCGCATATCAACTCCACTCTGATGATCTTTGCAGATGTGGAAAGCAGAAGTCGACTGAAAGTGATTAACCGAGAGGTGAACATGGTTGCCCCAGCAAAGGCAAATTATCTGAAGTGGTCTCAAACACCCATCACATTCGACCAATCTGATCACCCGACTCATATTGCCACCCCCGGGAGGCAAGCTTTGGTGGTCGATCCAGTTGTCGAAGGCACTCGACTGACAAAGGTGCTGATGGATGGTGGAAGTGGGCTGAACTTATTGTATGCAGACACATTGAAAGGTATGGGCATTCCGATGTCTCGACTGAGCACTAGTAACATGAGCTTCCATGGAGTTATACCAGGGAAGAAGGCCGAGTCACTCGGCCAGATAGCTTTGGACGTAGTGTTTGGTGATTCGAAGCATTTTCGCAAAGAAAAGTTGACGTTTGAGGTCGTGGATTTTCAAAGTGCATATCATGCCATTTTGGGGAGACCACCCTATGCACGGTTCATGGCTCGACCATGTTACGTGTACCTCAAATTGAAGATGCCCGGTCCCAAAGGTGTGATCACTGTCACCGGTGATAGGAAAAAGGCAGAGGAGTGCTTTCAGAAGGGCTCCAAGATTGCCGATTCCCAAGTGACAGCGGTCGAGTTCGAAGAATACAAGCAAAACGCAGATCCGAGTGACTTGCTGCGATCCAAGAAGCCCGCCACAAAGTCTGCATTCCAGTCGTCCGGCGAGACGAAGCCTGTTCACATTCACCCGACCGACCCCGAAGCAGCTCCAACCCGCATCTCCACAACACTCGACCCAAAATAGGAATCTTCCCCTTGATATCAAGTTTGAGGCAAAGAAAGCCATTAAGTCCCAGGCGATAGCAGATTTCCTCGCCGAGTGGATTGAACAACAGCAGCCGACTGAAGTTCACTCGGAGCATTGGACCATGTTTTTCGATGGCTCTAAGATGTTGAATGGTTCCGGTGCTGGGGTTGTCCTGGTTTCCCCCAGAGGAGATAAGCTCAGATATGTGCTCCAGATTCACTTTGATTCCTCCAACAATGAGGCAGAATATGAGGCCCTCCTATATGGGTTGCGCATGGCCATTTCACTCGGCGTCCGTCGCCTAATGGTCTATGGCGACTCGGATTTAGTGGTCAATCAGGTGATGAAAGAGTGGGACGTGAGAAGCCCAGCCATGACTGGATACTGCAGTGCAGTGAGGAAGCTGGAGAAGAAGTTCGAGGGGTTGGAGCTCCATCATATACCCCGACTGAAAAATCAAGCAGCTGATGATCTAGCAAAGATAGGTTCCAAGAGAGAAGCCATTCCGAGTGGTGTGTTCTTGGAGCATATACACACTCCGTCAGTCAAAGAGGATCCTTTCACCGAAGAAACTCCGCAGCCCAAGAGCACCACAGATCCGACTGAAGTTGAAGTCCCAGCGGTGGTCGACTTGATCATGGAGGTTTTGGTGGTCATTCCCGACTGGACGATTCCGTATGTCGCATATATCTTGAGGAAAGAGCTTCCGGAGGATGAAGAAGAGGCTCGACAGATCGTCCGTCGATCTAAGGCCTTTACCGTAATCAAAGGACAATTATACAGAGAAAGCGCGACTGGAGTCGGTCAGAAGTGCATAACACCAGAAGAAGGTCGACTCATCCTCAATGATATTCACTCGGGGACCTGTGGTCATCATGCGTCCTCTCGGACCATCGTGGCCAAAGCATACCGAGCCGGATTTTACTGGCCCAAGGCGAATGAGATGGCAAAAGAGATAGTAGATAAGTGCAAGGGATGTCAGTTCTACTCGAATATGTCGCACAAGCCTGCGTCAGCTTTGAAGACCATCCCACTCGTCTGGCCTTTTGCAGTTTGGGGGCTGGACATGATCGGTCCTTTGAGAACAGGACGAAGTGGCTTCACGCATGTACTGGTGGCAGTCGACAAGTTCACCAAGTGGATCGAGGCTAAACCAATCAAGAGCCTTGACACCGGTACTGCTGTTAGCTTCATCAGGGAACTAATATTCAGATATGGAGTCCCGCACAGCATCATTACGGATAATGGGTCGAACTTTGACTCAGAGGAATTCAGAGCTTTCTGCGACTCCCAAGGCACACGGGTCGACTACGCATCAGTCGCCCATCCGCAGTCGAATGGACAAGCAGAGCGAGCTAATGGACTGATTCTCAAGGGACTGAAGCCTCGACTGATGCGTGATCTCAAACACGCGGCTGGAGCTTGGGTCGATGAACTTCCATCTGTACTCTGGGGACTGCGGACCACGCCTAATCGGTCGACCGGAAGAACTCCATTCTTCTTGGTCTATGGAGCTGAAGCAGTCTTGCCGAGTGATCTTCTCCACAATGCTCCTCGAGTTGAAATCTACAACGAAGCAGAAGCTGAACAAGCGCGGCAGGACGCAGTCGACCTTTTAGAGGAAGAAAGGGAGATGGCTCTGATCCGATCGACCATCTACCAACAAGTTCTGCGCCGTTTCCACGCCCGAAATGTGAGAGGTCGAGCCTTCCAGGAAGGGGATTTGGTTCTCCGAGTGGATCAGCACAAACCACACAAGCTTGCTCCTTCTTGGGAAGGCCCCTTCATCGTCACCAAGGTTCTCCACAACGGGGCGTACCGTCTCTACAACGTCGAGCATAATATCGACGAGCCCCGAGCTTGGAACGCGGAGCTACTCCGCCCATTTTACACTTAAGTTTTATCACTCGGATGAGTTGCAATAAAGTACTTTTGTAGTTCATGGACCTCAAAATAATAGTGTCATAGTTCCTCCACAATATCTGTCACTTTTTATTTTTATTTTCCAATAAAATTCCCCTCAGTGGGTGACTTAGTTGCGAATCCGTTTCGCCTAAGTTTGTAAAAATCCTACCGAGTGGTGAGCCAGACTCCCACTCAGAGGCTTAGCTGCGAATCCGTTTCGCCTAAGTTATCAAAATCCTACCGAGTGGTAAGCCAGCCTTCCACTCGGAGGCTTAGCTGCAGCCTTGTGCTCGCCTAAGTTATCAAAATCCTACCGAGTGGTAAGCCAGCCTTCCACTCGGAGGCTTAGCTGCAGCCTCGTGCTCGCCTAAGTTGTGAAAATCCTACCGAGTGAAGAGCAATCCTCTCACTCGGAGGCTTAGCTGCAGCCTCGTGCTCGCCTAAGTTATCAAAATCCTACCGAGTGGTAAGCCAGCCTTCCACTCGGAGGCTTAGCTGCAGCCTCGTGCTCGCCTAAGTTATAAAAATCCTACCGAGTGAAGAGCAACCCTCTCACTCGGGGGCTTAGCTGCAGTCCAAGCACTCGCCTAAGTTGTGAAAATCCTACCGAGTGAAGAGCAACCCTCTCACTCGGGGGCTTAGCTGCAGTCCAAGCACTCGCCTAAGTTGTGAAAATCCTACCGAGTGAAGAGCAACCCTCTCACTCGGGGGCTTAGCTGCAGCCCTGTGCTCGCCTAAGTTACAAAAATCCTACCGAGTGAAGAGCAACCCTCTCACTCGTGGGCTTAGCTGCAGTCCAAGCGCTCGCCTAAGGTATAAAAACCCTGCCAAGTGGAGAGCAACCCTCTCATTCGGAGGGCTTAGCTGCAGCCCAGTGCTCGTCTAAGTGGACTAAAGAATAAGTCGATTGCAGCACAGGCACCTTGCTTTGAACCTGCAAAAGACATTCCGAGCCGAAGGCAATCGTATTCAAGCAGCAAATCCAAGTTTGAATCGACATCTAAAGGAACCGAAAGTGCTCAGGCGTCAAGCCTGTTCAGGTTTGTCGGTTACAATTTCACTCGGCATACCGAGGCAAATTTAAAACGTCGAGCCAGAAGAAGTTTTTTACCCCTCCTGTGGAGGGCTGGAAGGTGCAACAAATTCATCAAGGTCAATCCCGTCGGCGATCCGAGTGGCAGCTGCAAGGAAAGTTTCCATAAAGGATCTGAAGTCGTGCTTCTTGGTATTGGCCACGCGAAGGGCCGCCAGCTTCTCTTCTCGCGCATCTTTGCAGTGGACTCGGGCCAGACACAGAGCGACATCTGCACCACACCGAGCCGAGGACTTCTTCCACTCCTGCACTCGACCAGGGATCATGTTCAAGCGGACCATCAGCGACTCAAGGTCATTCTGAAGTGTCTCCTCAGGCCAGAGCGTCGAGTCGATGCGAGATGTGGCGGCCTTCAGCCTTGCGAGATAGTCCACGACAGCTGCAACACGAGACTCCAGTCGGAAAACATCCATGGCAACTTCGTCGTTCACCGGAGAATTGACGGGGTCAAGGTTTGGCTCCAGTCGGCTGGTTTCTTCTTCAAAGTTTTGACAAAATTCTGCAAGGGTGATCACTAAGTCAAGGAGATAGTCGAATGGAAAAAGCCACAATTGGAAATATTTGCCAAACATGGAGGTCTACCTTCAAGCATAAGGAACAACTTCTTGGCAAGGCCACTCAGGAAGGCCTCCAGTTCAGTTTTCTTCTCAGTCAATTTGCTGACTTGGTCGGTCAGGGCAGCTTTGTCAGTTTTCAGTCGACTGACCTCCTTGTTGGCAATCCCAAGAGCAGCTTTCAGATTGGTATTGTCTTGTTCGAGCTTGGTGACTGAAGCTAACTTCTCGTCAGCAAGCTTGATCTTCTCAGCTAGCTCAAGGTCTTTCTTCTGCTGGGCCTCCCTTACCTTACCTGCAAGTTACATCAAGATCAGATGCTGAAACAAGCAAGGGGAAAAGCAGTCGTCAGGGTCTCACCAAACATACCTTCGGTCTCCTCCTTTGCCTTTGTCAGCTTCTCCTGAACCAGCTTCAAGCTCAGCTCGACTTGAGTATGTTTTTGTTCCAGCTCTGAGTAGCGAGCCACAAGATCACAGGAGTTCTGTGAAGAACCAATCGACTAAATGTCAAATATAATTCACTTCCGAGTGAAAAAGGGGATAAACACACGTTTCTAAGACTACAGCCAAATACAAGCATTCGACCGTAGTCTCGGAGACTACACCCAGTGGGTGCACTCAGCGTGCCCCCACTAATCCTGTTGAAGACAAAGTCGACCAGTCGACCTCAAAAAAAAAAGAGAGATGCATTCTCTAAGACTGTGATCAACTGCAAGCAGTCGACCACAGTCTCGGGGACTACACCCAGTGGGTGCACTCAGCGTGCCCCCACCGGTTTGTGAAATCCAGTCGACATAGTCGACTGAAAGAAATATTGACGTCATAAAGCCTAAAGCCGACTGCCAGCAGTCGGCCTTAGCCTCGGGGACTACACCCAGCGGGTGCACTCAGCGTGCCCCCGCTAACACGGAGTTTATTCGACACACCCAGTGGGTGACTAATATAAATTCCGGAAAAGAAAAGTTTTTGGTAGCATATCCAACAGAACAAACAGCGGTCGACTGACCTGGACATTGCTTTGGAGGGCAGAACTGGCGTCATAAGCTGCCTGGCTCGCGTCCCGGATGGTCTTCAGCTGCTCCATCATGAGTCCCACCTGGCGTATTGCCTCCTTCGCTGCGCCAGCTTGGTCCTCTGGGACGTGGTGCGTCGTAAAGAGGGAGGGCTGCTGAGCACTCGTCAGTGGATTTGCGAAGGACACCGTGTGTCGAGTGGTGTTCCCTTCCTCCACAGTCAGAATCTCAGGCGCCGTCACATCCTGAGGTACCTTACTGGCGGACGCTTTCCGACTCCTCCTGCGTGTCAGTGGTTCTTCATCCTCGTCGTCGTCAGGGAGATTGATAACAGTGTTGGGTGGAGCTGCGGAGAAGGATCAGGATCAGAGATCGCGTGTCAGTCGACTAAGAACGGTGTTAAGAACACAGTACCTGGATTCGAAGTTGCTGCATCCTCCATCTCGTGGTCATCAGCCCGGGCCGAGGTCTCAGAAGTAGCAGCACTGCAACTCCAAAGGATCAGTCGACTAACTTCAGCGTCGACCAGAGATAAAGTTCGCACAGAATAAGAAAATATGAGCAGCACAATTACCCTGATATGGTGGGGATGGACACCTTCATTTTCGGCAGGAGCTTGGTCGGCTTTGGCGGAGCCCCCCTAGGCTGCTTCGGCGCCTTTTCAGTCGGCGCTGGAGAAGTGGTCCTAGGGCGCTTGGTCGACTGCGTCGCAACCCCCTTGCCACGTTCAGTCGAAGGGTCGTGGACGAGCTTCGACCGCCTTTCCGAGCGCGGTGGCACGACCTCCTCCTCTTCCTCCTCGTCTTCGGCATCATCATCATCGCCGTCGTCATCATCATCATCGTCGTCGTCGTCCCCTGCAACGTCCGAGTCCCATTCCTCCTCGTCCTGGCTCTCGCCCCCACTCGCCTCACCCTCCTCAGTCGGAGTTTGTGCCCCATTGGGCATCGAGTACAGCTCGGTGAGGGCCTAGCAGATATCAAGACAATGATCAGTCGACCGGTCGGCAGAGTAAACAGAGATGAATGCGACAAGCATGCAGTGGAGAGCAGGGCAAGTGTACCTTATTTGGATCACTATTGTGGTCGAGTGGAGGAATCCTTCTGGCTCCGCGTGGGTTGTCCTTGTTTCCGGTGACGGCTACCATCCATCTTTCCAGAGTGACATCGTCGACTGCTTCTGGATGGACTCTAGTCTCGTCTTCGGTCCCACAGTACAACCACATGCAGTGGCTCCGGAACTGGAGGAAAACCTCCAGGAGGTCCATGCCCGTCACTCCCTCCCGAACCAACTGCACCACGCGCTCCATCAACATCTTCACGTCAGCTTTCTCCTCCGGAATCAGCTTCAGAGGGGAAGGCTTGCTCACTCGGTCCATGGTGAACGGAGGGAGTCCACTCGACTGCCCTGGCGTCGACTGGACCTGGCAGTAGAACCAAGTCGACTGCCAGCCTCTGACGGACTCGGGAAAGGTCATGGGCGGGAAGGTGCTCTTATTCCTCACCTGAATCCCCAGGCCTCCGCACATTTGGACGACTCGGGTTCTCTCATCACCTGGGCTCGCCTTCTTCACGGTCTGAGATCGACACGTGAATATATGTTTGAACAAACCCCAGTGCGGTCGACAGCCCAAGAAACCCTCACACATGGACACGAACGCGGCAAGATAGGCAATGGAGTTTGGGGTAAAGTGGTGGAGCTGCGCTCCGAAGAAGTTCAAAAAGCCACGAAAGAAAACACTCGGTGGCAAGGAAAACCCGCGATCAACATGGGTGGCCAAAAGCACGCACTCACCCTCTTCTGGCTGGGGCTGCCACTCCTTCCCCGGAAGCCTCGCAGCTCCGTGGGGGATCAAGCCCTCGTTGGCCATGTCGAGGAGGTCATTCTCCGTGATGGTCGACTGGATCCAGTCTCCTTGGACCCAGCCCTTCGGCAGGCGGGATCTGGACGAGGACCCTCCGCGGCTGGTGGATCTTCCTTTCGCCTTCTCCGATGCCGACGCCTTCTTTGCGCGCTCCAGCGCCGCCGTCTTCTCCTTGGCCATGGTCGCCGGCGAGATGCGCAAAGGGAAGTGGTGCGGGGGCGAGAGCGAGCACGCTGAGCAGGGAGGAAGGAAGCAGAGAGAGGGGAAGAATGCTAAGGCGCAGCACAGAAATCCTCGCCGGGCACATTTATAAGGTCCCTTCCGAGTGGATGACAGGTGGGCCCGGGCGATCTAATCATATCTGGAACAGTTATGCAGGCGGGATACGTGGCGAAAAAGGCGGCGCGGAGATCGAGGCGTCCATGCCCCGTCCCATCCGAACGCCGCGGTCCGCCCCGCTTCGCGCGCGCCCCAAAATTTCGCATCCCGCGGAATCCGCGAGCAACAAATCAGTCTGTCAGGCGCGGTGTTTCCGGCAATCCGTCGCTCGGAGATCGTCGAAGCCTGAAAGATCACTCGACGCAAAAACAGAATGGATCAAGTTGACTGAAGGCAATTTGTTTCCTGTCGACAAAGGGATTCTTTGGTCCAGAACAGCGCACAACCGGAGCGCAAAGGTTAATCGGAAACGACATCAACTCCTTCTTCACTCGAAGCCTCGATCCATTCGGGGGCTAATGATGGGGTTGTGTACCTAGGGTAGGATCATGGACCTGATCCAAGTAACTTACCCTAGGACATCCTTAGAAGAGGTCGCCTTCCAGTCGACCAACGAGGATTCACTCGACTGGCCTGAAGGACTCGACCACGAAGACTCACTCGACCACCAGGAGGTCAAGAGGCACTCTGCACTGCAACGGCCTGTAATCAAGTAGACTTTATGATAGTAAAGGCACTTTATGTGGGGCGTTACCAGTAACGCCCCAGACTTAACTCACCTTAAACCCTCTCCTGCGTGGGCTGGCTAGGGTCCTGGCGCACTCTATATAAGCCACCCTCCTCCATGGGCAGAAGGGTTCGGCACCTTGTAATTCATACATTCATAATCCACTCGACCGCCTCCGGGCTCCGAGACGTAGGGCTGTTACTTCTTCCGAGAAGGGCCTGAACTCGTACATCCTTTGTGCTTACAACCTCTCCATAGCTAGGACCTTGCCTCTCCATACCTACCCCCCACTCTACTGTCAGGCTTAGAACCATGACAGTTGCTGCTCAAGCACCTCCTGCAAAGGCACAAAAGCTGACGGGGGATGCCATCAAGTCTGGGGCAGCTCCTTCTAAGCCCAAGATAGCCCCCAAAGCTCTAGCTCAAGATCCAAAGAGAAGTACCAGGAACATACCTGCTACAGAGAAGAACAAGGCCCCAGTGCCTGAAGCTGCTGAAGAAGTTGAAGCCCAAGTGCTTAGAAAGCTCAAGCCCAAGATTCCAGACCACAATGAGATTCACCCAGTGGCTGAAAATATGAAGGAAAGAAAGGATGATGGTCTTAGAAAGTGGAGACAAGCTGATCCTTATGATGTGAGGAGGAGGACTGCAGTGGACTACATGTTCCACACCAAAGAGCAACAGGATTCCTATGAGACAGTTTTGCTGGATAAGAAACCCATAGTCAGTGATATGAGATGGGTGGATTGGAAATTCATTGATGCCAATGCTGATCATTTCCCAAGAGTGCATGAAAGCTTCAAAGCTAATGATGTTGATGACTTTGTTGGTCAGAAGCTCACCAAATGGAATGATGAGCTCATTATGCAATTCTACTCAATAGCTCATTTATATCCAGATGGAAGAATTGTGTGGATGACAAAAGGACAGAAGCACCAATCAACTATTGATGAGTGGGCTAGGCTCATAAATGCCCCTGCAGAAGAAGAACATCAATTTGATGTGTATGCTGAGAAGAAGAAGGATCACAACACCATGGCCAACATGTATAGGGAAATTCCAGATGAGGCCTTGGAAACACACAAGTTTGGATCTGTCTACTATCTGCTATTTGGTTTGGCCACTATAAACACTATATTGAGGCACACTTTATTTCCCAAATCTGGAGATCACAGGATGATCAGAGGCTATTCCATCAACTTGCTGCAGTTTTTTGATGTTGTGCCACATAAATTCAAGGTCATGATCCTGGTTGTAGAGACTATCAAAAGGACAGCAGCTGACCAAAAGAGATCTTGTGGATATGCTCCACACATCCAAGAGCTAATCAATTCCAAGATACAGCAGGGAGTGTATATTTTGGACAAAGAACACCTTCCTTTGCTGCATGAATTTGAGGACAACACTGTTGTCATCGATGCTAATGGTCCATCTTCAGTTGCAGCTCACGAGAAGGAGAAGGCCAGAGCATCAAAAGCAGCAAAGATGCCAAGTGCAGCAGAGGCTTCAGAAGTCTTTCTCAAGTCCAAACAAGACCAGCTTGGGTTTCTGATTCAATCAAACCTGAGGGTTTAGAAAGGACTAGCTACCCTGACTCAGAACCAGGAGAGCTTGGAGAGGATAATAGAGACAAAATTCTATGATCTGGACTTGAAGGTAACTAAGATTCAGACAGCTGTTGAAGAACTCGAGGAAGAAGCTCAGGAGAGAAAGGGCAAAACTACTGCACAGGTGTTCCACAAAACTCGAGGAAGAAGTTCAAAAGTCTTTATCATTTTGAGCGCTCCACAAAGATGTATGTGACATGGAAGAGTAACCCATGATCCTCACAGATCGTGCATTTGCAGTCAAAAGCAAATTTTAACAATGCACAAATTTTGGGAGAGCTCTTACTTATCACATACTTCTCAAAGCGACAATGTACTTCATTCTTATCATCATTTGTCGAAGCTTTGATCTATATGTTGTCATCAGTTACCAAAAAGGGGGATATTGAAAGTGCAACTAATCCCTGGGTGGTTTTGGTAATTCTTAACAACATATAGCTCATTGAACTAATGTTATTTCAAGATAATCATTTTAGAAAGTTCAATGTTTGGCATGGCATGGATTAGAGATGTGGACCCCTCAAAATGCAAAGGACATATATTGGCAACAAGCTCGAGACTCTATATTTTCATTTTAGTGATCCAAGATCACATTGAGTCCATAGGAAAGCCAATACTACTAAAAGGGGATGAGGTGTTGCTTAACGGGTTACTTGCTCAAAATGCTTTGTGATATGCTCCAAAACCCTCAACCACTTTCTCACATCCACATATATCCTAAACCTAAATATCAAACTCGGCCCCACCAATTTGATCTATTCGGCGCCACCGAGTTTCACTTGACATAGCCACTGCCACAAACCCTAGTTACTTCGGTCTCACCGATAGGGATCTCGGTCTCACCGAGATGGGATTGCAAACTCTCTGTTTCCTTTTTGTAACATTTCGGTCTCACCGAAAGAGCAAACCAGTCCCACCGAGTCTGCATTGCAAACTCCATGTTTCCTTTTCATAACACTTCAATCCCACCGAAGTGAGCGAACCGGTCCCATCGAGTTTGCCTGACTAACCCTCTGTGTACCTATTTGCTAAAATCGGTCCCACCGAGTTCATGCGGTCGGTCACACCGAGATTACGTTATGCCCTAACCCTAGCATATATGTACCACTGAGATGACTATATCGGTCCCACCGAAAATCCTAACGTTCATATTTTGAACTAAATTGTTCAGGCCGAGTTTGCTGATTCGGTCCCACCGAGTTTGGGAATCTACGTGTAATAGTTAGATTTTGTGTGGAGGCTATATATACCCCTCCAGCCTCCACCCACTCTTCATTCATGGAGAGAGCCATCAGAACAAACCTACACTTCCACTACTCATTTTCTGAGAGAGAACCACCTACTCATGTGTTGAGGCCAAGATATTCCAATCCCACCATATGAATCTTGATCTCTAGCCTTCCCCATGTTGCTTTACACTCAAATCATCTTTCCACCATAGCCAAATCTATGTGAGAGAGTTGAGTGTTGGGGGGACTATCATTTGAAGCACAAGAGCAAGGAGTTCATCAACAACACACCATCTATTACCTTTTGGAGAGTGGTGTCTCCTAAATTGGTTAGGTGTCACTTGGGAGCCTCCATCAAGATTGTGTTATCGAACCAAGGAGTTTGTAAGGGCAAGGAGATCGCTTACTTTGTGAAGATCTACCCTAGTGAGGCAAGTCCTTCGTGGGTGATGGCCATGATGGGATATACAAGGTTGCGTGGAGCCCTCCGTGGACTCGCGCAGCCGTTACACTCCGTGGATTGAAGTCTCCATCAACGTGGATGTACGATAGCACCACCTATCGGAACCACGCCAAAAATCTCCGTGTCAACATTGTGTTTGCTCCCTCCAAACTCCCCCCATTTACTTTCTTGCAAGTTGCATGCTTTACTTTCCCCTGCTCATATACTCTTTGCATGCTTGCTTGAATTGTATTGTGATTGCTTGACTTGTGCTAAGTTGCTAAAATCTGCCAAGAAGTAAAATTGGAAAAATGTTAAGTTTTTATTTGGTCAAGTAGTCTAATCACCCCCCTCTAGACATAATTTTGATCCTACAAGTGGTATCAGAGCTTTGGTCTCCATTTGTCGTGATTTCCATAGCTTTGGTGATCATAGCCTTGGTTTTACAACCTAGGAGAGTATGGCGTCTAGCGACGGAAATTACCACCGTAGAGGTCCTTCCTTTGATGGTACTAATTTTGCTAGTTGAAAACATAAGATGAAAATGCATATTCTTGGACATAACCCCGCCGTATGGGCTATTGTGTGTATTGGCTTGCAAGGTGAATTCTTTGATGGGAGAGAACCAAACCGTGAAGCTACCGCGATAGAATTGAAGATGTTGCAATACAATGCTCAAGCTTGCGATATCCTCTTCAATGGATTGTGCCCCGAAGAATTCAACAAAATTAGCCGTCTTGAGAATGCAAAGGAAATTTGGGATACTTTGATTGATATGCACGAAGGTACCGACTCGGTCAAGGAATCCAAGTTGGATGTGCTTCAAAGTCAACTTGACAAGTTCAAAATGAAGGATGGTGAAGGTGTCGCTGAAATGTACTCTAGGCTTTCTCTCATCACAAATGAGATTGCCGGCTTAGGAAGTGAAGAGATGACCGACAAATTCATCATCATAAAGATCTTGAGAGCCTTGGATGGAAAATATGACACTGTGTGCACATTGATCCAAATGATGCCAAATTACAAAGATCTCAAGCCAACCGAAGTCATTGGAAGAATTTATGCTCATGAGATGTCACTCAAGGACAAAGAAGATCTTCACAACAAGTCTAGTGGTGCTTACAAAGCCTCATGTGATGCTCCTACATCATCAAGTGAGAAACAAGCCTTCAATGAAGAACTGAGCTTAATGGTGAAGAACTTCAACATATACTGCAAGAATAGAAGCAAGGAAAGAAGTTCCAAGTCAAGGTCCTATAATGACAAAAGATCTTATAGTCATGAGCAAAACTGCTACAATTGTGGAAGACCCGAACACTACTCCAATGAGTGTACAACTCCCTATAAAAGAAGAGAAGACTTACCTAAAAGAAGAAGCAAAAGGGAAGAATCACCTCCGAGAGAGAAGGAGTAGAGACGATCGTTATGAACGAAGAATCTCTCGAAGAAGAAAGGCTTCGGAAAGGAATGACAAGTCATCAAGGAGCTACACAAAGCGAAGACATCTAGCTCATATTGGTGAATGGGTATCCGGCTTCGACTCTGACCACCACTCCGAGAGAAGCTATCACTCCGACTCTGAATATACTCAAGATGAAGGTGTTGCTAGTCTAGCACTTGTGTCAACCAACTCCTACAACATATTTGACTCACCAAATGAAGGAATTGGGAGATGTTTCATGGCTAAAGGCCCCAAGGTAACACACCCCGAGTATGTTGATTTCAATAGTGATGAAGATGACTTGCTAGGTGATGATGATTTACTTGTTGACAACTCTAGTGATGAATACTATGATGAAACATCAATTAATCATGCTAATCAAGATAAAACGAATGACAATGATAAGGAGAAGATTGAGCGTCTAACTAAAGAACTAAATACTCTGAAGTTAGCTCATGATTAAGCCTATTATAAATAAACATGTTTGCAATGACAATTAGAGATTGTAGTTGCTTATGCCATGTTTAATTAGCCAGGAGTTTATAATGGTTTACCTTGCGTGCCAACATGCTATTAAAATGGTTGTAATGTGGTATGATAGGGTGGTATCCTCCTTTGAATGATTCGAGTGACTTGACTTGGCACATGTTCACGCATGTAGTTGAAACAAATCAGCATAGCCTTCACGACATTTATATTCATGGTGGATTATATCCTACTCATGCTTGCACTCAGTGTCTATTAATTTTAATGCATGTTCATGACTATTGTCGCTCTCTATTTGGTCGCTTCCCAGTCTTTTTCTAGCCTTCACTTATACTAAGCGGGAATACTGCTTGTGCACCCACTTCCATAAACCCCAAAGTTATTCCATATGAGTCCACCATACCTTCCTATATGTGGTATCTACCTATCGTTCCAAGTAAATTTGTATGTGCCAAACTCCAAACCTTCAAATGAAATTCTGTTTCGTATGCTCGAATAGCTCATGTATCAACTCGGATGTTTACGTTCCAACACTTTTTTCATGAATTCAAATGACACTGACATATAGGTGATGTTTTTCTGAACATTTTGGTATCTTATTTGCATTTTCCTGATTTAGTATGAATTTGTTATGAAGTTTTCAAACTGATGGTTAAACGGTCAAAGGGCAAAAGCATAAGAGGAGCAAAGTGACTTGGACATAACTGGTGACTTTTGGGAATTAGGGGTAAAACAGAAGAGTGGGACACAACTAGGGGCATAACTCTAATTATCCCTAAATTCTATTGGAAAAATTCCATCAATTATATTTGGAGGTTTTGAATTTCCTCTTCCTACTGCAAAGCAGAAGTATGATATTCTTATTATTGGGGATGTTCATATCCCCGTTGAGGTAGCCTAGTGTCGTGTCGAAATTTCTTCGGTTTCATGTGATTTGGAATGAGTTTGTTAACAAGACTTGATCAACCTTGTTTGTGGATTCCTTTTGATGAGCATGAGATGGATGAAGTTAGAAGGCACAACCTTCTGTACCCTCTCTTTACTTCTTGTTAACTAGAATAAATAAAGTAGAAATAGTATATTATGTCTGTTTTCTGAATTATCCATGCAATAAAAATATCCCGAAAATAAAAGTTCTCCAAATGCCCTGCCAATTTAATATGATTTTTTCTGGGATATTTGAGAATATCTGGCATTGAGAACACAGCAGGGGGAGCAAGCACCTGGCCACGAGGGTCCAGGGCGCGCCCACCCCTACAGGGCGCGCCCCCTGCCTCGTGGGCCCATGGTGGCCCCCCTCCACTTATTCCTGCATCCACACACTTCTTCTTACTCCCAAAAGAATCAATATCCAACTCAAGCATGAGTTCTAGCTCATTTTGCTGCCATTTTCGATCTCCTTCCTCAAAGCTCCATTCACAAAACTTCTTTGGGGGATTGTTCTTTGGTATGTGACTCCTCCAATGGTCCAATTAGTTTTTATTCTAGTGCTTTATTTATTGCGAATTCTTGCTGCTAAGGTGACCCTGTTCTTGAGCTTGCATGTCAAATTTATGTGGTCCCAAGTAATTCTAATGCATGATAGAGGCTCTAGGCACTTGTGGGAGTAGTCACTATCAATTTTATTCAGTTTGGTTTACTCTTATTTTGAGTTACTAAAAATTCCAGATATTTTCAAAAAAATATGAAGAGATTTTTCTTGAGGGGCTCTTCTAGCCAAGGCTCTAAGGATAAACAAGCTAAGGAGAATGAAAAACCCAAGTATAATCTCCCTCGTGTGGCGGAAGTACGGCCGTGTGAATGGCCTTGTGATGATTTCTTGAGAGCAGTCGGGATATATGATGATTTCTATTCTTTGGTTGGTAATGTGGGCCTCACCGACTTCCTCCACGACCAGCTTGAACAGTATCTCTTACTCACCAATACTTTCGTGCAAAATTTCTACTTTTATCCTAAGAGATCACCTCCTTCAGTAGAGTTCCATTTATATGATGTGGCTAGGGAGATGTAACTATATGAATTTTGCACGGTTTGCAAGATACCCTTAGGGGGCAGCTTAGAGGAACCACATCATAAAGATGTGGATGGATTTATTGACACTATTACTGTAGGGGAAACGAGAAAGGTTTCTGATGTAAGAATTACTAGCATACACTTTCCAGTTTTACGCTACTTTGCAATATTTGCTAGTCGATGCATAATTGGTCGCGGAAACTGTGGAAACCTTAGTGTTCCTGATATTATTATTTTGTTCCATGCTTTATTTCATGATAACTCTTTTAGTATGGGCGCTATTATTGCTAGACGATTAAGTCTGAACCGTACAAAGGGCCCCATTTTTGGAGGTATTTATGCTTCACGTCTTGCTAAACATTCCAGGATACCTATTAGGCATTTTGAGAAAGAGGAAAAACTGCTGCCCCCTACTTTCCTAGATTACAAGAGCATGGCAGCACATGAGTTTATTGTTACAAATGATGAGAATATGCTTAAATATAATTTGAGATTTCATAATAAACACAATAAAACTATTATCCTGCCTGCACCCTATTTGTTTGATTTATCTTCAGGCACATTTCTCGTCTTGTCGGAGGCCGTTCATGCGTACCGAGGCCAGACATCAGCCCTAGAGCCTGAGCCGGAACCACAACTTGACCCTTATCGACAATCCCTTTTATCAGTGGGATCCGGAGGAGATTGCCAGCCAGTGGTACCCAAATGATACTCCTCAGTACACCGGAGGGAGTAGCTCTAATCCATGGGCGTAGACCAACTTAGGCCAAAAGCCTAACCTTGGGGGACTACGTATTCCTCACCGACTTTACATTCATGTTCACACACTCATTCTAGTGTCAGTGCTCATACTCTTTCACTGTACTATCCATGCTAGTTTATTTTATTTTCTTGCTTTCTTCTTGTGTGTTTGAATAATTTTAAGAAAAACAAAAAAAATTAGTAATAGCTTTTAGCTAGTTTATTTTTCCATGCCTGTAGTAGTACTAATTAAAAGAAAACTCAAAAAGATTTCTCGTTCTTCTTTTTGCTTGTTGGGAGCTATCCCGTGTAAATAGTTTTATTTCTTTTCTCTTCTTTGGGGGTCGAGAGGAGAAGACCTTGATGAGATTGTTAAGTGGCTCTTTCATGCATAATTGATTTATTTAACCAAGAGCCCGTATTACTTTGTCTTCTCTCTTGAAATTGAATGCTTGCAGATTCCAGCTTAGTCCAATGCACGTGCACTATTATTATTATTCACATTGTTCAGTCGTGCAAGTGAAAGGCGATAATGATGATATATGATGAAATGATTGAGATAAGAGGAGCTGGTATGAACTCGACCTATCTTGTTTTTGTAAATATGATTAATTCATCGGTCCTGATTAAGCCTATTATGAATAAACATGTTTGCAATGACAATTAGAGATTGTAGTTGCTTATGCCATGTTTAATTAGCCAGGAGTTTATAATGGTTTACCATGCGTGCCAACATGCTATTAAAATGGTTGTAATGTGGTATGATAGGGCGGTATCCTCCTTTGAATGATTCGAGTGACTTGACTTGTCACATGTTCACGCATGTAGTTGAAACAAATCAACATAGCCTTCACGACATTTATATTCATGGTGGATTATATCCTACTCATGCTTGCACTTAGTGTCTATTAATTTAATTGCATGTTCATGATTGTTGTCGCTCTCTAGTTGATCGCTTCCCAGTCTTTTTCTAGCCTTCACTTGTACTAAGCGGGAATACTGCTTGTGCATCCACTTCCATAAACCCCAAAGTTATTCCATATGAGTCCACCATACCTTCCTATATGCAATATCTACCTGCCGTTCCAAGTAAATTTGTATGTGCCAAACTCCAAACCTTTAAATGAAATTCTGTTTTGTATGCTCGAACAGCTCATGTATCAACTAGTGATGTCTGTATCTTCCATGTTAGGCGGGTTATTCTAAAGAGGAGTGGACTCCGCTCCTCACTCACGAGAAAATGGCTGGTCACCGGGATGCCCAGTCTCATGCTCAAATCAAATCAAAACAATTAAATAAAACTCCCCCAAGATTGCTGTTAGTTGGAGGCACCCGTTGTTTTGGGCAAGCCATGGATTGATGCTTGTTGGTGGAGGGGGAGTATAAATTTTACCATTCTATTTGGGAACCGCCTATAATGTGTGTAGCATGGAAGATATCGAGATCTCTTAGTTGTTATGTTGACAATGAAAGTATACCACCCAAAATATTATTATCTCTGTTTCAAAAATTGAGCTCTGGCACCTTTACAAATCCCTGCTTCCCTCTGCGAAGGGCCCATCTATTTACTTTCATGTTGAGTCATCACCCTCTTATTTAAAAGCACCCACTGGAGAGCACCACTGTCATTTGCATGCATTACTATTAGTTTATATTGGGTATGACTGGATCTCTTTTACCATGAATTACAATGTTTAGTCAGTCCTTGATCTTTAAAGGTGCTCTGCATTTATGTTTTGTGGTCCTAGAAAGGGCTAGCGAGATACCATCTTGTTATATCATATTATGATTGTTTTGAGAAAGTGTTGTCATCCGAGTTTTATTATTATTGCTCGCTAGTTGATTATGCCATTGATATGAGTAAACATGAGACCTAAGTGTTATTGTGAATATGATTAGTTCATAATCTTTGCTGAAAACTTGAATGCTGGCTTTACATATTTGCAACAACAAGAGCAAACAGAGTTTGTAAAAGTTTTTCTTTATCACTTTCAGTTTATCAACTGAACTGCTTGAGGACAAGCAAAAGTTTAAGCTTGGGGGAGTTGATACGTCTCCGTCGTATCTACTTTTCCAAACACTTTTGCCCTTGTTTTGGGCTCTAACTTGCATGATTTGAATGAAACTAACCCGGACTGACGCTGTTTTCAGCAGAACTGCCATGGTGTTATTTTTGTGCAGAAATAAAAGTTCTCGGAATGAACTGAAACTCCACAAAAGTTACTTTTGGAATTAATAAAAAATATTGGCGAAAGAATCAAGGCCAAGGGGCCCACACCCTGTCCACGAGGGTGAGGGCACGCCCCCTACCTCGTGGGCCCCCTGGTGCTCCACCGACCTCAACTCCAACTCCATATCTTCATGTTCGGGGAGAAAAAAATAAGAGAAGAAGGATTCATCGCGTTTTATGATACGGAGCCGGCGCCAAGCCCTAAAACCTCTCGGAGGACTTATCTGGAGTCCGTTTGGGGCTCCGGAGAGGGGAATCCGTCGCCGTCGTCATCATCAGCCATCCTCCATCACCAATTTCATGATGCTCACCTCCGTGCGTGAGTCATTTCATCATAGGCTTGCTGGACGGTGATGGGTTGGATGAGTTTTTATCTTGTAATCAAGTTAGTTTTGTTAGGGTTTGATCCCTAATGTCCACTATGTTCTGAGATTGATGTTGCTATGATTTTGTTATGCTTAATGCTTTTCACTAGGGCCCGAGTGCCATGATTTCAGATCTGAACCTATTATGTTTTCATGAATATATGTAAGTTCTTGATCCTATCTTGCAAGTCTATAGTCACCTATTATGTGTTATGATCCGTTAACCCCAAAGTGACAATAATCGGGATACTTACCGATGATGACCGTAGTTTGAGGAGTTCATGTATTCACTAAGTGTTAATGCTTTGGTCTGATACTCTATTAAAAGGACGCATTAATATCCCTTAGTTTCCATTAGGACCCCGCTGCCACGGGAGGGTAGGACAAAAGATGTCATGCAAGTTCTTTTTCATAAGCACGTATGACTATATTCGGAATACATGTCTACATTATATTGATGAACTGGAGCTAGTTTTGTGTCACCCTATGTTATAACTATTACACGAGGAATCGCATCCGACATAATTATCCATCACCAATCCAATGCCTACGAGCTTTTCACATATTATTCTTTACTTAGTTACTTTGCTGTTGCCACTGTTACAATTACTACAAAACTACTACTGTTACCGTTACTTCCATACTACTTTGCTACTAAATAATTTGCTGCAGATACTAAGTTATTCAGGCGTGGTTGAATTTACAACTCAACTGCTAATACTTGAGAATATTCTTTGCCTTCCCTTGTGTCGAATCAATAAATTTGGGTTGAATACTTTACCCTCGAAAACTGTTGCGATCCCCTATACTTGTGGGTTATCACACCTTCCCTGCCGTGTCACATCCGCGCGCCTCGCAGGGTGCTACGACCGGCTCACGTCCCGTCGTTGTCGCCGCCTCGACGAACACCAGGAATTGCTCCTCCTCCACTCGCCAACCGGCCATGTTTGCCGTCCTTGCAGGAGGTCTCCTTCGTTTACAGGCACTCATCCTCACCAGCCATGGCACTCACCGACACCCCGTGCGGTGCATCACCGTTGTGCACCTACTACCCACTCGCCACGTCAACCTCATGTCCAACGCTGACATCGCCCTTCTCCGCCAGTCACGTCGACCTCATGTTAGACGTCACCATCACCCGCGACGTGGCCTGCGCACCGACTCACGCATTGAGCACGGTCGCCGCTGTGCACCACTTATCCGCGTGTCACACCTCACGTTAGACGGCAGACGCCATCTCGCCCATGAGCTACATTCCCAGTTACGTTGCCTCACGCGTTGTGGCGCATGGCGTAGGTCTTCCATAGTTGTTTTCTTGCGTGGGTCTTCCGTCGTTGGCTCAAGGTGGAAGTCATGGTTTCCACCAAGATAGCCACCACCGTGGCCCGTGGTCGGGATCCACCCGCCGCTGATGCCGAGGGCCATGGGTGCTGGTAGCCGGGAGGGCGAAGGAGCTACAGGGTCTCCAGAGTCAACGGCCGTGGCGCTAAGGCCGTGTTGCTACCGCCACGTCCCTGCTTCCCTCCTACTTCTGTCGGCAGACACCGGAGCTTGCCTGCATGATGTGCTCCACAGCACGGCGTGCTTTGCTATCAGGCTGCGTTCATGGACACTTCGGGTTGTGTCCAGCAGCAGTACAGACGCATCTCACGTGCCCACCCGCCATCGCTGCCTTCATGGTCGTCGAAATGGTCTACATGCACATCCCTCCGTGCATCTTCTTGTGGGCGTACGCCACGACGCAGCCTACAACGGCGCAGACGTCGTCGGGGTTGCCCATCATGATGAAGACCACGTTAATTAAAGGCTGGCAAGTCCGCAAGAGACGCGCTCCTGTGGCCACCAAGACCTCCGCCTTGGCCGGTGTACACGTACGCCGCCACCACGTACCCGGCGGTCTTGCTCGATGAGACTCCATGACACCTTTGGACAGGCAGCGAATGGAGCAGCCACACAATGAGAGAGGAAAGAACAAAGGGAGACAGCAGCAAGCACCAGGGGAAGCAGTGACGGATCTAGGATTTAAACTTACCCGGGGCAAACTTCTAAAGGAAACAAAAAATTGAAGCCACAATGAAATCAAACAAAGACAGTTAACCCAAGTAATTGGCGAAGTAGTAGTATGCATTCAGACAAGATGATCAACACAGTTACTTTTCAAAGCAGTTTCAATTTCAAGAACTAGGAACATTATAAAAAAACATCTAGCATAAATGACACTTGTCAAACAAAAGATAAGACAAGTATTTAACACTAAGTTATAATTATATGAAGAGGATTTTGTAGATGGCCACTAGGGTTCCTTGTGCCATGGAAATTGTCTGCAATTTTCTGGTCAAGTATCCAATTTTGAGTGGGCCAAGTGAGGCGAAACTGAAACCTAAAACAGAAGAGTAGAAGATTGGGGGAGAGTGGAAGAACCTGCTATTTTTGCTCGCTTGTACTCCCTCCGTTTCTAAATATAAGCCTTTGGAGAGATTTCACTATGAACCACATACGGATGTATGTAGATGCATTTAGAGTATAGATTCATCCATTTTACTCCGTATGTAGTCTATAGTAAAATCTCTACAAAGATTTATATTTAGGAATAGAGGGAGTAATTTTGAGTGGCCCATGTGGCGACGGCGCGACGTCATTTTCCGATCGATGGTGGAATGGAAATCATAAGAGTTAGGAACAACAACTCTCAAAGACGTATAGAAAATAATGGGCTCTTATTCTGTTGGGCCTTTACTACCTATTTTTGATTTTCTATGACTTGCTCGCTGCCCATGTAACGAATCGTTATCTTCTCTGTCTCGTCTTCCTGCTCGAGTCGACCTTGTTGACTACGACGGAACCTTTTGACTCCCGCTCCATGGTGTCACCAGAGCAGTAGGGTGGGTACCCTAGGTACGAAAATTTACCCGGGGCGGCAGCCCCTGCACGACCCCACGCTGGCGCTGCCCTCGAGGGGAAGGGATGGGTGGCCGCCTGCCAGTGATGGAACTGGGAGGTCGGGAGGCTTTTATGGACGCATAAGACTAGCCACAATGGTGAGTAACATACACATATCCCTAGACTATATTATTACCTTCATAATGGATAGTAACATAAGTGTGGTAAAATGTAAAGATTTATTTATTAGGCTATAGACTCATATTGCATTGGGACATGTAATGTTACAGTAACTAGCTAAGTTACTATAACTACCTTTCCCATTAATTCATTGTCACATAAGCAAATTTGCTGAGTTGAACTCGATGTTACTGCTGAAGTTACTCCCACTGTGGCTAGTCTAAATGTTCGAATCGGTGACGGGATTCTTCCAGAGCAGGAAAGACAAAACCACGTGGTCGTACCCACATGCACCGCTGCATGCATGCACACCCATTGTGCCAAGAAGTACACACTACCCATCCGTATGCATGCACATCTACCGGCGGACAAACAACCTGCAAAAAATCTAGCTAAAAATTCGGTAGGCGGCCACACTTCATGCATACCCGCCTAGGTCCCAAACTAATCACACGTGCCACCATCCGATTTATCGATTAAAGCTGAGAGAAAAAGTTGAAACATCCTCAAAATTTAAACGGGTCTAGATTTAGGATATGTAGTATTGCACTCTAGTTACAAGGTAGGAAGTGGGCAGTGAACGTACATGACAAACGAGTGCGGGTTAACTCGAGGAGAGAAAGTATCCTTGTTTTGTCTACTTACTACTAAGACGAGTGTAAAACTGTAAACACATCCACGTACGGTTCCACCCCATCCTTGGTATAATCTTCGAGCCCACACTACACCACGGTAGGAATTAGGAGGCATTAGATGACCATTTTCATTTTTCGTGATTGTTCAGTCCGTCCCACTTAGATTCCTGTACATGTGGTTGGTCTATAAATTTGGGCGTCCTAGCTAGACTGGGTTAAACAAGCCCAGGTGTATACTACTGTAACTTCCAATGGCTTATCCTCCCTTGTTCTTGTGCATCCTCCTGGTCGTATTTGGCAGCTACCTTTCCACCATTTCTGCTGCAGGCGACGGTAAGCAAAGCTTCGTTGTGGTGTCAACCAGCTCATTTCAGACACAAGATGTCTGCGCCACATCCACAGGTACGTACCCACAAATTGAGCATGGCATAATTTTGGACGTTAATCGATCTGCATGTATGACACTCAAATGTTTCTTTCAGTGACGCCACGGCCAAACGGCGCCGCTGTGCCGCTGGTGCACAGGCACGGACCCTGCGCCAAGTCACCGTCCACCGACAAGCCAGCATCTTTCGCCGAGGCGCTTCACAGAAGCCGCGTCCGCGCAAACTACATCATGAGCCGAGCACTGAGGGGGAGGGGCACCACCACCACCAAGAAGATGCAGGATCAGGAGGAGGGCAAGGTGAGCATCCCGGCGCACCTGGGCACCTCCGTGGACTCGCAGGAGTACGTGGTGATGTTGGGCCTGGGCACGCCGGCCGTGGAGCAGGTCCTCCTCCTGGACACCGGCAGCGACCTGTCGTGGGTGCAGTGCGCGCCATGCAACTCCACCGACTGCTACCCTCAGAAGGATCCCTTGTTCGACCCGCGCAAGTCCTCCACCTACGCTCCCATCCCCTGCGGCTCCGACGTGTGCAAGACCCTCCAGTCCGACCACCACTTGAACAATGGCTGCAGCATGAACGGCAATGGCACCCAATCCCAGTGCGGGTATCGAGTCGAGTACGGAGGAGGGTCAAAGACCAGCGGCGTGTACAGCAACGAGGCGCTCACGCTGGCGCCCGGCGTCATCATCAAGGACTTCCATTTCGGCTGCGGGTACAAGCAGGGTGGCCCCAACGACAAGTTCGACGGCCTGCTCGGGCTTGGCCGCGCGCCCGAGTCGCTCCCGGTTCAGACCTCCGCGCTCTACGGCGGCTCTTTCTCCCACTGCCTCCCGTCGGTGAGCAGCGGCACCGGGTTCCTCGCCCTTGGCGCGCCCAGCAACACCTCGGGCTTCTCATTCACGCCCATGACCCAGTTTGTGGATTCCGTCACCGACTACGTGGTGAAGCTCACCGGCATCAGCGTCGGCGGGAAGCAGCTCCGCATCCCACGGAAGGTGTTCGAGGGGGGCCTGATCGTGGACTGCGGCAATATCATCTCACATCTGCCGTCGACGCCCTACGCGAAACTGCGGTCCGCGTTCCGGGCCGCCATGGCGGCTTACCCGCTCATCCCGAGCGACGAACACGACACATGCTACAACTTCACAGGATACAGCAACGCCACCGTGCCCAAGGTCGCTCTCACGTTCACCGGCGGCGTCACGGTCGACCTCGACGTCCCCAACGGGCTTCTGTTGGACGGTTGTCTGGCCTTCACCGAGTCCGGGGAAGATGGTTACGTCGGGTTCCTCGGCAATGTCCAAATGAGAACGTTGGAGATGTTGTACGATGTTAGGGGTGGTAGACTTGGATTCCGGGCTGGTGCCTGCTGACCTCTCAATCGGGAGCTAGCTTACCAAAAAAATAAGGTCGGTTTGCTGTTAAGTGCTCGACTGCTCCACAGTGGGTGGCCCGTCTGATCATCGCTTCGCTGTTATTTTTCCGTTTTTGTCCACTTCTATCCCGTCGTCATTTGTGATGAGAGTATATATAATATAATAACTCCTCTACATTTTTAAACTCTGCAACTAAGCCAGTACTATCATATGCAATACCTTGAATCTACCTTCACGGTGCATATACTTAACGGTACAATCCTATACTATGTTAATGTAAGTATATCATATCCAAATCATCTATTATTATATGTAAAATGTACTTGATGGGAATACTGAAAAAAGATAAACATCCTAAAAAATACCACAATAATTATTATATTCTTTTATCGAGAGTACGCTAATGACGTACCTTAATTTTACGGAAATATTAACGCCCACACGCATGGATCCTCGTCCAACCACTTCAACACGAATCCTGGCGCGTTCTAGCAGATTTTTTATGCCACGTAGGACTGGGCTCGTGTGTGGGCATTCATCCAGTCGCCCACACGTCCTTTTTTCACCACACGGGGGTTGGTGTGTGGGCGTTTAGCAATTCGCTCACACACCAGTTCTCACGCACGCAGAGGGGCTGGTGTGTGGGTGTTTATTATTTCACCCACACGCCCGTCTCCTCGCCCACACTCAAAGTTGTCAGTTGCCATGTGCTTCTGTAGGGTACATGGCAACTGCCCTAGCTTTGCTTGTAAGCAGATGGCAACTCTCTGTTACCCGAGTTGCCATGTGTTTTTGCATGGTAGATGGCAACTGCCCTAGCATGCACGTAAGCCCACACCCAAAAATGTCATTTGCCATGTGTTTCTGCAGGGTACATGGCAACTACCCTAGCTTTGCTTGTAAGCAGATGGCAACTCTCTGTTACCCGTGACATGTGTTTTTGCATGGTAGATGGCAATTGCCCTAGCATGCACGTAAAAAGATGTCAACTCTTTCTTTTTACATGGCAACTGTCCTGGCGTGCTTGTGAGCACATAGCAACTCTCTCTTTTACCCGAACATGTTTTTTTGACATGCCTTTTTTGTAGTGCTACATGGCAACTGCCTAGTTGTCAGGACCCCGATCCTATGCCACACCGATCTAGCATGTAACACCTCATATCACTTTGCTGCCTCACGCATGGTATTCCCACGGGTGTCGCCTTATCAGGCCTGGGACCGTTTGCGCCTTTTGGCTCACGTATATGATAGTGTCGCTAGCATCCATATGACAAAGAACCTGGGCTGACATGGCTAGTCGTAAACCCAAAGTGGCACTAACTTACAGGGACAGGCATACATGACCCAACAACGAACGTGTCGGTCATCAGCGAGTGAATCCGGGCTGTAGCAACTGGGCTAGCAGGACTCCGGTAAACCGGGCTGTAGCAGGCTAGCAGGACTCCGGTAGACACCGCGTGACATTTTCCCGGAGGGACAGACACAGGAACGAAGAAGGACACATGCCGGCCAGCCTAAATGTTCCAGAGCAATAGAAAGCTACCATGGCTCGGTGGAAGCACTAGGAGACATTTTCCGGTAAGAGAGGCTACCAAGGATAAACAACTAGGTTGTCAGATCCCACACATACCAAGCATTTTAATAACATACACACAATATGCTCGATATGTGCAAATACAACATGGCATCACAACATGACTCTACGACTCAAGTATTTATTCAGTAGGCTCCGAGGAGCGAGATATTACAAACATGGGTCTCATGACCCAACACTCAGAGCATACAAGTCAAAGCATAAGCGGAAGCTTAACATGTCTGAGTACAGACATCTACAAATGAAAAAGGCTGAGAAGCCTGACTATCTACCAGATCCTGCCGAGGGCACAAGATCGTAGCTGAGGTAACAAGCTAAACGTCGAAGTTCACGTGGAACTACTAACAAGACTGAAGTCTCTCTGCAAAAACATAAATTAAGCAACGTGAGTACAAATGTACCCAGCAAGACTTACATCATATCTAACTACATATGCATCATTATCAACAAAGGGGATGGTGGGGTTTAACTTCAGCAAGCCAGCTTTGACTCAGTGGCTAACCTGAACTACGACTGCAAGTAACTCTTTTGAGGTGGCGCACACGAGTTCACATATTCACCATATCAATACACCACTATGAATCCGCTCCCGTCTCCCTATGAGAACGCCATCAATAGCACTCACACTTATCTTGCGTATTTTAGAGTATCCACTTTCACTTGTCTATGAACTGTACAGGCAACCCAGAAGTCCTTTACCGCGGACACGGCTATTCGAATAGATCATATTAACCCTGCAGGGGTGTACTTCTTCACACACGCTCTCACCACTTACCGCCGTTTACACGACATGTACTCGGCAACCTTCAAGCGGAAGCCCAGCGAGGGTGTCGGCCACGACCTGACTAACCACACAAGTCTCTCGTCCAGGTTTATCGCCTATTCGGGTTCCATCCGCAAGGAGATCCGGCCGGGGTGTCGCTCACGGCCCCAAACGATGTGTGCAGGGTTCCCAAGTCCACCATCCGGGTGCCATTTGGTACACCGGGCCACTGTGCCTAGTCTGTCCCAAGCCCACCTGTACCGGGTGCCACTTGGTAGACTACTAGCACGACCTACAAACACCAGAAACTAGTTGCAACTCCTGGACAGAGATCATGTTGATTAATAAGTCAAGATGGGTCGAGTTACCGGAACCTAATGTGTGGTAGTAACTGTTCATGGATCACAAACACAGAACTCAGTTCCTGAGGACGGCTGCAATGAGACACCCACCATGTACTCCTACATGGCCTCTCACCGCTACCTTTACCAAATCGTGTTCACACACTTAGTTCACACACAGTAGGACATGTTTACACACCTCCAATTCATCCCCGATGAATCAGACCTGACTCAACTCTAAGCAGTAGCAGGCATGACAAACAAACATGAATGAGTAGGCACATCAGGGCTCAAACAACTCCTACTCATGCTAGTGGGTTTCATCTATTTACTGGGGCAATGACAGGTCATGCAGAGGAAAAGGGGTTCAACTACCGCAGCATGTAACAGTTGAATCGGTGTTGTCCTAATGCAGTAAAAGAGAGCAGGAGCGAGAGAGTGGGATTGTATCGGAATAAACAAGGAGGTTTTGCTTGCCTGGCACTTCCGAAGATAGTATAGTTCTTCATCGGTGTCATCGAACTCATCGTCGGAACATCGTCTATCGAGAGGGGCCAAACACCGGCAAACAAGGAAGAACACAATCAATGCAATGCACAATATGATGCATGATCATGACATGGCAATATGCTGTGATTTGGGCTAATGCAACTAGCAACCAGATTAAATGAAGTTGGTTTGAATCAAAGATTCAAATTCAAACTCCATATGTGATTTCTTAAATGCCATTCATATGATTTGTACTAAACAGCAGCTATAATTTGTTCTAACATGCATGAAAATGGTACAGATGGATATATTGGATTTTTATGATCATTTTTCATATATAAATTATTTCATTTGGAGATATGGTTGATTTTATATGATTTTTAGAAGTTTTGGATATTTTCTGAAATAAATAAATCATTTTAGATTTATTTAAAATCCAGAAAACAGATTACTGCGTCAGCATGATGTCGGTGTGACGTCAGCAGGTCAACTGGGTCGGCCAGGTCAAACCTGACCTGTGGGACCCACTGGTCAGTGACTAACCTAACTAACCTAATTTAGTTAGCGTTAAACTAACACTAATATAGTTTAGTTAGTGGTCTAGGGCCCACTGTCAGTGTCTGTTAGGGGCTAACTGGAGGTGATTAGTGCCTAATTAAGCGGCCACATCATCATCGCCGGTCAAACCGGTCAACCTGCCGGCGTTTAGCCGCCGGCGGGGTCAAACGCGACGGAGGTGCTCGGGATTGGGCTGCAGTGCTCCGTTCGATGCGCGGCTAGGCTCGTTAGAGAGCTCTTGCCAGCGTGCATCGGGTGGGGGTGTTAGACGGGCGTGTGGTGGCCGGAGCTGACGGCGGCGAGCTCGGCAGTGGCGGCCGGAGCTCGGGTTAGTTTGGGTTCGGCGTTAGGGTGCTCAGGAGGAGGAGCTGGTGGGAGTTGCGTGCTCCTGGGAAGGCACCGAACGCGTTGACACGCTCAGGCGCGAGCTGTGGTGGCTAAAACGACGACGGCATCATGGCCGGCGGTGATGAGCTCTCGGCTCCGGCGGAATCGAGCTAGCGGAGAGAAACGGAGGGGGCGAGCATAGGGGAAGGTGCAGGATCTCACAAGGGGTCGGAAGAGAAGCTCGGCGGGCTCGGGGAAGCTTCTACGACGACGAATTGACGACGGTGATCTCCGGGCACCGGAGATGAAGACGACGATGCTCCGGTCGACTACGGCCTCCTCTGGTCACGTGCATCGGGTGTGTAGCTCCACGGGGTCGGGGCGGATCTCAGGGGTGCGGAGAGGGAGCGAGGGGGTGGCTGCGGCCATGGTGTAGCTCGGCGGCAGCGGCGGCGCGGTTTGGGTGAGCTCAGGGAAGAGAGCCAGGGGAGGGGAGAGAGAGCAGAAAGTGAGGGAGAGGGGACAGGGGCTTCGGGCGTCTCCGTGGTGCTGGTAGAAGGCACGGGGCTCCCAGGTGGAAGCAGGAGGTGTCCGGGGGCTCTCGGGCGCGCGCCACACCTCGCCTCTGCCTTCTGGCAGAGGTGGGAGATGACTGGCAGCGGCGCTGGGCTGGGCCGGCCAGGTGGGCTGCCTACTGGGCCGTCCAGGTAAGCCAGGTAAGTCTCTCTCTCTCTTTTATTCTGTTTTTCTATTTTTGTGTAAGTTTGTGGCTTTATTAAAAATAGTTGGACACCTTCAAAAATCCTGAAAATAATCATAGGCTCTGTTTAGATTAATTCCAACAGCCCACACTTATTTCCAGAATTATTTGAGCATTTAAAATATTTACTAGCATTTAAATGCCCAAATGCAAAGTACATATGATTTAATTCAGTGACCAAATATGTCATGGAAAAATGTGCAACACCTCTGGTTATGGTTCTAGCATTTTCCAGAAATGATGAACATTTTTGAAAGCCATTTGGATTCACTGAAAATATTTTTAGGTTGAACCTATTTGAATTCCATTTGGTGCTAGGGTTTGGACATCCCCATTTCAACTTAAATAAAATTTAAACATGATGCACACATGAAGGGCTAGCCTAGTGCATACCAGAACTAGGGATGTGACAGCTCACCCCCACTAAACAAGAATCTCGTCCCGAGATTCAAGCGTAGGGTAAGATGAAGGGGAACGCAAACTAACACAATCGTCACGATCCAAGGTGCACTTCATAAGAACATTGATTCGATCACCATCTTTGTCTCGACGTCTTGCTCTGAGATCTCCATCTAACATGACAACAAGAGGAAAGGGACAACTCCAGAAGAATCGATCTTCTCGAAGACCAATCAACTTAGGATCAACTCACAAAGTGAGTCATAGCAACATCTCTCGAGCTGAGACACGAAGCGTACATCTAGAGGAATGGAGTGGAACGGATGACGAAGGTTCACTAGGTAGACAACAATTCCACACTTATGAGGGTAGTGAATGGTTGTCAACGTAGCGAGGAGTTGAATTGCCATGATACCATAACGAGACATTTTAGAGGAGGTGACTCGTGGAGTCATCCCTTAAGTGGCAAAAAGAATTACCTTTGATTCAAAGATCATTGAAACTCTTTATACCGGCTTAAGGCAAATCACAAATGATCATTTGGAAGAGTTCGAAAGAGTGGCATACTCAGTTTGGAAAGGAAACTAGAGTTATAAGACAACTCGCAAACGGAAGGCACAATCCAATGGATACCGGGGATATAACCTAGTGACTGAGCATGTTCTCAAGAACTTGAGCATTTCCATATTCATCAGGGTCTTACCAACATCCGTGTCAAGGATCCTGGCAACACAACATACTACCATAACGAATGGTGATGGAGGATGCCGATGCAAAGGAAGATAACACTTTCTCAGATTTCACCTTAGCGAGGCCAAGGGATCAAAATCTGGATGATTGACCAAGAAACATTTAGCACTCCGCTTCTAATGTTCTCCTTGATGTTCTACATACCACAGTCATAATTAAAGCATTAACGTGGCCATCAAGTATAGGTCAGACTTCGGAAGAGAAAGGATTTATAAGGAACACTTCTAGAAAAGTCACATGAAATCCTTATAGAGAAGATGGGAAAATTACTCATTCAAGATACTACAATGATAGATCTTCCGGCTAGGTGTGTCGGCCAACATCAACCTTGTCGGGACCTACATCATAGATCTTGGAATAGTTCCAACCATCATATCTGCCTGAGATTCAGATCTGGTTGGTAACAGGACATTTTAGACAGCATGTGTGGAAAAGAAAATTTGCAACACAAACCGAAGAGATGATGTTGCGAGATTCTCAGAAAAATGAACTATGATAGCATGCTCCAAAACATGAGCTGGTTCTGCGACAAACCTATGAACACGCTGTCCAAGACAAGCATGACCACGTAGTAGTCTTATAATAAAAACACTACCGAGTTTAAGTGGGGAACCATCATCGAGGATATCGAAGTCCTTGTATAAGTCTTGCTCTTAAGAAGGAACTTCTTCTCCTTGAACAAATCAATCAGTGGCTTGGTGTGCTAGGAATACATATAGAATGAAGGTTGCAAGTCTCCAAACCACAGAATACTACGCACATATACATGACTGACTTGGGATGGTTCCAAAGAAAACAAAACAATCTTTCTCGGATCCACAGCGGCAACTTACATCAAGTGCACATGAATTAGAGAAAAATCACTTCTTTCATCCAACCCATGCTTCATGAACGGGACATGAAGATAGTGCTTGTAGAAGTTTCCAACACTAGCTGGATGTTCAACACAAATCATGGAGAAGACAAAATGCTGCTGATGGGCTCAACAACAAGTTATCGAGATTTCCATGTAAATGCAATTCCACAATTAAGTGAACATGGTGATAGCATTGGTCAGACCCAAAGAATATAATGGTGTATGCTCGAGGAATCAACCACGAGTAAGACAACATTACGAATATCGTTGGCTCCGATTTGATTTGATGATAGCCCACACTCAAATCAAGATTTTGACAAGGCAATAGATCCAACAACTGATCACGAGGGTCAGTCTATGAAAATATCATCTTTCTACAACAAACACACAAACACAAGATATCCCTTTGGAAATGAACTAGGTTAGACAAGCTTTTATCTTTCAACTCTCCAAGTTGTTATTTAGCTTGACCAACTAGCTCAGGGTATCCAACACAGATCCTTGGAGAAGGGGGTGGTTTACAAGAACCCAACTTGATCACAAACTCAACATAGCGGTCAAGTGACAACCTGGTAACACTTCCGAGAAGATATTCGGAAAATCACGATCCACCGATATGTTACTAAGCTCAAGAACAATCTTGCTTTTCAGGGCAAGACGATATGATCAAATAAGCGAGGGATTGGCACAATGCTAACTCATTGATCGAAGAGTGCACCGGAGGTAAGGACTAGGTAGCACGATCAACCCTAGGGTGACGATTCAATAATCAACACGCTAAGGATGAGATTGTTGTCCATTAACTACCAAGCAACACGGTTGCTAGGAGTATTGACTTCACACATCATAGTTCACTTGTCGGCATTCCGGTTGCGACAACACGAAACCGAGGAATGAATAATGATGGTGAGAAGTATCACTGTATCAAGAATTCATAGGAGGGTGTGTAATTCCCATGATATTCTTGATATAAAGATGGTAACACTCCAAGGTGGAACAGAACAAAAACTGGATTAGTATTTTGATCTGCGGAGTATGACTACTTTGACCCAATCCTAGATATGGATGAGGTACTGGAGTTCATTTCTCCTAGTCATTCTGGAATAGAATGGCTTGACGGACCACGGGGATAATAGGCATCGATAAACATGAATGCACGACTACTCCTGACTATCAATTGGTAGACGTGGGTCAGAATACAACTAAAGGGGAACAACTCAAAAGAACATATGATTTTCTGAGTTTTGGATGCATGGATTAGCATGTCGAACGAGTTCGACATATTTCTTCCGGACAACCCATGCGGAAAGGTAGAACTGGCAGAGTCACAACATAGAGTCGAGAACTCATCAAGAGCTCTGGTTGTGATCTTTTGGTTCAAAGAACTTCTGCCATAAACGGTTCATAGTATTTGGAAGAAGGAAATACCACGGACCTCGAGGGCTAACGCAAAGGTTACTAATAACCTAAGGGAGCTAGCAATTACTATCAACATGAAGTAAGTAGGGTGAATCTCGGGTTCAAAACCCAGAAGTGGAATGCCTACTAACTAAGTGGCATCACGGGATGCTTTCGGGAATGATGGCCAGAGTCATCACACTGGGATCACAAAACATGGCTAGACTACTAGATGATCCCCTAAGACACCTAGGGTCATAATAATAACTCCAACATAAATGTCAAGGCAATAGAGTACCTCAACTCACCGATTAGTGTGGTTAAACTGGCCAGAGAGGACATCGGGAACGGGAAGAAGGGATTTGCAAATGCATCAGATTGTTTAGAAACCTGGGACGACTCGGACAGCATAACGGCTGTAAATGCTCAAAAAGATTGGAGACATGCCACAAAAATGGTGGCATAGCCACTCAGAAGCACAATATCAAGGTTTTGAGATCAACAGTTAACATACAGAAGTAATAGGAACTGAACCGAGGCTTAAGTCCAACAATCTTATAAGTCTACAGATTAGTAACACGTGATCCTGATAGAAAGAAAAGATAGCCTAGTTCCTTAACCCCATAGGAAAGATAAGATGACTCGGATCAGAATGCATAAGGTATAAGGAGTAAAAAGAGCCTTACATTCCATCACACAATCAATTCCCTTATATAACTAAAGAATTTCTAGACTCAACTTCGGCCAGTTTGGCTTGGTAATCCTACAGGCAGTCAAGCTCTGATACCAAAGCTATCAGGACCCCGATCCTATGCCACACTGATCTAGCATGTAACACCTCATATCACTTTGCGGCCTCACGCACGATATTCCCACGGGTGTCGCCTTACCAGGCCTGGGACTGTTTGCGCCTTTTGGCTCACGTATATGATAGTGTCGCTAGCATCCATATGACAAAGAACCTAGGCTGACATGGCTAGTCGTAAATCCAAAGTGGCACTAACTTACAGGGACAGGCATACATGACCCAACAATGAACGTGTCGGTCATCAGCGAGTGAATTCGGGCTGTAGCAACTGGGCTAGCAGGACTCCGGTAAACCGGGCTGTAGCAGGCTAGCAGGACTCCGGTAGACACCGCGTGACATTTCCCCGAAGGGACAGATACAGGAACGAAGAAGGACATATGCCGGCCAACCTAAGTGTACCATGGCTCGGTGGAAGCACTAGGAGACATTTCCCGGTAAGAGAGGCTACCAAGGATAAACAACTAGGTTGCCAGATCCCACACATACCAAGCATTTCAATAACATACACACAATATGCTCGATATGTGCAAATACAACATGGCATCACAACATGACTCTACGACTCAAGTATTTATTAAGTAGGCTCCGAGGAGCGAGATATTACAAACATGGGTCTCATGACCCAACACTCAGAGCATACAAGTCAAAGCACAAGCCGAACCTTAACATGTCTGAGTACAGACATCTACAAATGAAAAAGGCTGAGAAGCCTGACTATCTACCAGATCCTGCTGAGGGCACAAGATCGTAGCTGAGGTAACAAGCTAAACATCGAAGTCCACGTGGAACTACTAGCGAGACTGAAGTCTCTCTGCAAAAATATAAATTAAGCAACGTGAGTACAAATGTACCCAGCAAGACTTACATCAGATCTAACTACATATGCATCATTATCAACAAAGGGGATGGTGGGGTTTAACTGCAGCAAGCCAGCTTTGACTCAGTGGCTAACCTGAAGTACGACTGCAAGTAACTCTTTTGAGGTGGCGCACACGAGTCCACATATTCACCATATCAATACACCACTATGGATCCGCTCCCGTCTCCCTACGAGAATGCCATCCATAGCACTCACACTTATCTTGCATATTTTAGAGTATCCACTTTCACTTGTCTATGAACTGTACAGGCAACCCAGAAGTCCTTTACCGCGGACATGGCTATTCGAATAGATCATATTAACCCTGCAGGGGTGTACTTCTTCACACACGCTCTCACCACTTACCGCCGTTTACACGACATGTACTTGGCAACCTTCAAGCGGAAGCCCAGCGAGGGTGTCGGCCACGACCTAACTAACCACAAAAGTCTCTCGTCCAGGTTTATCGCCTATTCGGGTTCCATCCGCAAGGAGATCCGGCCGGGGTGTCGCTCACAGCCCCAAACGATGTGTGCAGGGTTCCCAAGTCCACCATCCGGGTGCCACTTGGTACACCGGGCCACTGTGCCTAGTCTGTCCCAAGCCCACCTGTACCGGGTGCCACTTGGTAGACTACTAGCAATACCTACAAACACCAGAAACTAGTTGCAACTCCTAGACAGAGATCATGTTGATTAATAAGTCGAGAGGGGTCGAGTTACCGGAACCCAATGTGTGGTAGTAACTGTTCATGGATCACAAACACAGAACTCAGTTCCTGAGGACGGATGCAATGAGACAACCCACCATGTACTCCTACATGGCCTCTCACCGCTACCTTTACCAAATCATGTTCACACACTTAGTTCACACACAGTAGGACATGTTTACACACCTCCAATTCATCCTCGATGAATCAGACCTGACTCAACTCTAAGCAGTAGCAGGCATGACAAACAAACATGAATGAGTAGGCACATCAGGGCTCAAACAACTCCTACTCATGCTAGTGGGTTTCATCTATTTACTATGGCAATGACAGGTCATGCAGAGGAAAAGGGGTTCGACTACTACAACATGTAACAGTTGAATCGGTGTTGTCCTAATGCAATAAAAGAGAGCAGGAGCGAGAGAGTGGGATTGTATCGGAATGAACAAGGAGGTTTTGCTTGCCTGGCACTTCCAAAGATAGTATAGTTCTTCATCGGTGTCATCGAACTCATCGTCGGAACGTCGTCTATCGAGAGGGGACAAACAAGGAAGAACACAATCAATGCAATGCACAATATGATGCATGATCATGACATGGCAATATGCTGTGATTTGGGCTAATGCAACTAGCAACCAGATTAAATGAAGTTGGTTTGAATCAAAGATTCAAATTCAAACTCCATATGTGATTTCTTAAATGCCATTCATATGATTTGTACTAAACAGCAGCTATAAGTTGTTCTAACATGCATGAAAATGGTACAGATGGATATATTGGATTTTTCTGATCATTTTTCATATATAAATTATTTCATTTTGAGATATGGTTGATTTTATATGATTTTTAGAAGTTTTGGATATTTTCTGAAATAAATAAATCATTTTAGATTTATTTAAAATCCATAAAACAGATTACTGCGTCAGCATGACGTCGGTGTCATGTCAGCAGGTCAACTGGGTCGGCCAGGTCAAAACTGACCTGTGGGACCCACTTGTCAGTGACTAACCTAACTAACCTAATTTAGTTAGCGTTAAACTAACACTAATCTAGTTTAGTTAGTGGTCTAGGGCCCATTGTCAGTGTCTGTTAGGGGCTAACTGGAGGTGATTAGTGCCTAATTAAGCGGCCACGTCATCATCGCCGATCAAATCGGTCAACCTACCGGCGTTTAGCCGCCGGCGGGGTCAAACGCGGCGAAGGTGCTCGGGATTGGGCTGTAGTGCTCCGTTCGATGCGCGGCTAGGCTCGTTAGAGAGCTTTTGCCAGCGCGCATCGGGTGGGGGTGTTAGACGGGCGTGTGGTGGCCGGAGCTGACGGCGGCGAGCTCGGCAGCGGCGGCCGGAGCTCGGGTTAGTTTGGGTTCGGCGTTAGGGTGCTCGGGAGGAGGAGCTGGTGGGAGATGCGTGCTCCTGGGAAGGCACCGAATGCGTTGACGCGCTCAGGCGCGAGCTGTGGTGGCTAAAACGATGGCGGCATCATGGCCGGCGGCGATGAACTCTCGGCTCCGGCGGAATCGAGCTAGCGGAGAGAAACGGAGGGGGGCAAGCATAGGGGAAGGTGCAGGATCTCACAAGGGGTCGGAAGAGAAGCTCAGCGGGTTCGTGGAAGCTTCTGCCACGATGAATTGATGACGGCGATCTCCGGGCACCGGAGATGAAGACGACGACGCTCCGGTCGACTGCGGCCTCCTCTGGTCGCGTGCATCTGGTGTGTAGCTCCACGGGGTCGGGGCGGATCTCAAGGATGCGGAGAGGGAGCGAGCGGGTGGCTGCGGCTGTGGTGTAGCTCGTCGGCGGTGGCGGCGTGGTTCGGGTGAGCTCAGGGGAGAGAACCAGGGGAGGGGAGAGAGAGCAGCGAGTGAGGGAGAGGGGACAGGGGCTTCGGGCATCTCTGTGGCGCTGGTAGAAGGCCCGGGGCTCCCAGGTGGAAGGAGGAGGTGGTCGGGGGCCCTCGGGCGCGCGCCACGCCTCGCCTCGCCTCATTAATTCCAACAGCCCACACTTATTTCCAAAATTATTTGAGCATCTAAAATAACAACAACAACAACAACAACAACAACAACAACAACAACAACAACAACAACAACAACAACAACAACAACAACAACAACAACAACAACAACAACAACAACAACAACAACAACAACAACAACAACAACAACAACAACAACAACAACAACAACAACAACAACAACAACAACAACAACAACAACAACAACAACAACAACAAACGCCTATCCTAACTGAGCAGCAAGGCCTCGTCTCAACCAATGCCCTCCATCTTGATTTTCCTAGTTGACGCGCCATCCTAAAGGAGGTGGACGGCGGAATTTGGTCCGTCCCGAGAAAGGTGTCGTCTTGGACGCGCTAGCGAAGGTGTGCATAGCGCCCCTACAGAACAACATTGGATAGTAGCGAGTGCCGGAGGAAAGCAACCTAGGACCTCCAAGCCGTGTCTCCAAACATGATACTCCCAATAGAGGGACGACATTGAGGATGCCACTATCGCGCCGGTCCAACTCCAAGCCTAGGATTTCTCCCGGAGACATCAACCAAATCAGAATGAAGCGAGTACGGTGTCGACACACCTCGGTGATGCCTCCAAGGAGGGGAACGACACCCACAGGTGCCGTCGTCACCGGTCCTGACCGAAGCCGGACCAAGACTTTCGTTTGTAATGTCGGACACCATCCTCCTTGCCCACTAGAATGGGGCTATCGTCCATGTTGTGCACACCGTCGCCACCACAGAAATTCACTCTCGTGGCTGATGCGTCATGGAACACCGACCACTTGCACGACGAGAGCCCACCTCTCTTCCAACTTCGAACTGGCCAAGCACCCACAGCCCCCACCTTCGAGCACCTCCTGCGTGGTTGAGGAACCGCCGCATCGCTGCTATCACGCCTGACAGCTGTCGTATATGCCGGTCCCCAGCCCAGATCGGGCCCTGGCCGGGCCCAGATCTAGCCCACAACATCCCCCATGGTTGTCGACACCAGCACCACCGCGGATATCGTCGCCTTCAAGAAGCACCACCGATGGTCCCGGCACTGCCAGCTCCGCCTCCATGGCCCTAGGAAACCGCACGGACGCAAACCTCACGCCACATCCCATCGTCGCTTCCATGGCCGCTCACCCCTCCGAGCTCCGGATCCTCCGCTAGCCATCACGCTGCTCCGCCACGACCCTCCTCTCACCGCCCGCCACCTCTCAGCATCGTCACCGTGCGCTGCCCGATGAACCCTCCTCCGCGCGAAGTCAGCGCCACCGGGTGCGCTCTCCTTCCCGCCGCCTATGGCAGCCAGGGGGCTGCCACCACTGCCAGGACCGGCGGCGGCAGTGGCCAGGTAGATCTGGGGCAGGAGTGCGCTAGCTAGGGTTTCGTCCCCTAGGGGTCGCCCGCGCGTGCGACCAGAGAGGGGGAGAGAAAAGTGGGCCTATTTTGTGAATGTACTAGAACCTTTTAGACCCTTATAATCCAGGTGGAACCAAACCGTACGCAACAAATTAGTATATGTAAAAAGTAGTTGATGATATCACTAGAAAAAAATATATATAACCTAAAAAATCCCACAATAAGAATCATCTGGCCTTTAATCCGGTGGGCCTATTTCCATCAACATACTAGAACCTTTAGATCTTTATAATCCACGTGGATCCCATACCTTATGCATCAAAATCACAATCAATCTCATAAACCAGGTGGACCCATACCCTCCAACCTACGCACAAAAATCACAACCAATCTCTTGATCCTAATAGGTTGGACCATCCCACATACATCTACACTTAAACTCCCGATCCAAACAGGATGGACCATCCCAGGATAAGAAAAGAACGTCACATAGCCGAAGAAAAGTATAACTCTAATGATCCAAAAGCTAAAAAAAAGTGCAAAAAGGTACAATCTGAGGAGAGCGAGCTTATGGTGCTCGTTTTTCCAAAAATAAATAAATCAAAAATCACATTTACAAGTCTAAAAACAGTCAATTTTTTTTTTTGCAGAAACTTGTATGTGTTCACTATGGATCCCATGAAAATTTGTTTAAAAAAAACACAATTTGTAAGCTGTACAAAAATAACAAAATTCTGGCCCAAACATAAACAAAAGTGTCCCATTTGAAAATACATATTTGTCTCTTTCCGTATGCCACATGTGAAAGTAAAATGTTATGAATTTTTGCACATATGCAGTATACATATGTATATGTTTATAAAAAATAAACGTTTTTTTGCTTTGTAGAAAATGTTTTTTTAAACGGTCAACAAGGTGCCCGAGCACCATTGGCATTTCCCGACAATTTGTGATGTTCTCTTCTTTAATGATCCCAGAAAAAAATAACTCCAGTGTTCCCAATTTTTTTAGTGTTTTCTATTTTAGTGTTCATGTATTTTAGAGAGTTCATGAATTTGGAAAATGTTCATGAAATTGTAAAAATAGCTTGAATTTCAAAAAAAAAATGTTTCAAAATTTTTATATAAAGAATTCATGTTTTTAAATGAAAAATAAAAGGGAAAACTAAAAAATAGAAAAAGGAAAACAATAGAAAAACCCGAACCAAAAAACTGCTCAAAAAACCAGAGAAACTGGACGAATCTTCTAGTATAAGTTTAAGATCTATCACTATGGGCCATGTTCGGGGATACTTTATCTAAAAACAGTACGGGCAATGGATCGGCCCGCTAGTCTCCTTTTGCAATTATTTTTTCTATTGTCTTTCATTTTTTTTTCCTTTTCTCATTTCCAGTATTTTGTTTTCCATTTTCGTTTTTCTTGTAGGTTTCTTTATTTTTTCCTTTTTTGTTTCTACATTTTATTTTCCATTTTTTTCTTTTTCAAATCTGTTAACTTTTAAAAAAATCTTGAGCTTCATTCAAAGTTACATTTTTCTTTCAAATTTGATAACATTTTATTGAACATCTTGAAGTATTTCAAAATTCATGAACCATTTCAAATTTGTAAATATTTTTAAAATCAAGAACATTTCACAAGTTCAATATTTGTTTTTCAAATATGTGCACATATTCATATTCATGAATACTTTCAACTTTGATCATTTTAGAAATTTTTAGACATTTTTTGAAATTTGTGAACCTTACCAACGTTGCGAAAACATTGAAAAAAGTGTAAAAGCGTACATTCTATGGGGTTTCTTCTTTAATGATGCCAGAAAAAATAACTCTAATGATCCTAGAAATTTGTGGTGTTTTCTTTTTTATTGTTCGTAATTTTTCAGAAAATTTCACATATTTAAGGCAATTAATGAATTTTCAAAATGATCATGAATTTGGAAAAGGTTAATGAAATAAAAAATCTTGAATTTCCAAAAATGTTTACGAATTAAAAAGATTCAGAAAGTTCTTATAAATAATTTATTTTCTGAAATGAAAAGGAAACAAAAAATAAAAGGAAGAAAACAAAAATAATAAAAGGAAAAGATTAGAAAAACACGAATAAAAACCAACTCAAAAACAGAGAGAAACCGAATGAACCTTCTACGAGGTTACCACTTAAGACCTATCACTATTGCCGATGAGTGTGGGCCATGAACGGGGAGACTTTGTCTAGAAAAATGTACGGGCAGAAGTCTATACGAGGGGGGTCCTATTCCCCGCGGAAGTGGGGGATAACGATTGAATGTGCACCCTCGCCCGCGGTAATCAGCCAGCCCTCTAGTCTATTTTTGAAACATTTTTGTCGGTTTTCATTCTTTTTTCTGTTTCCTTTATTATTTTTTGTTTCTTTAATTTTCCTTTTTTCGTTTAGGCTAAAAAATCCCACAACAATTAGAAACATCTGGCCCTTAACCCGGTGGGCCTATTTTTTTAACTTACTAGAACCTTTAGATCTTTATAATCCAAGTGGACCCATACCGTATGTAACAAAATCACAAGCAATCTCATACACGAGGTGGACCCAGACCCTCCACCCTAAGTACAAAAATCACAACCAATCTCTTGATCCTAATAGGTTGGACCATCCCATGTACATCTCCACTCAAACTTTAGATCCAAACAGGTTGGGCCATCCCAGGAGTAGAAAAAATATAGTCACACCAGTCCACAATAAAAAAAATCTAAATGGCACATGTCCGAAGAAAACTATAACTCTAATTGTCACAAAAAAAACTCAAACAAATGTGTAAAAGGGTACAATCTATCATGTTTTCTTCTGTAATGATCCAAGAAAAAAATATAACACTAATGGTCCTAGAAATTTTTGGTGTTTTCCTCTTTACCGTTCGCAATTTTTCTAAAAAATGTTCTTGTATTTTAAACATTTCATGAATTGTAAAAAATGATCAAAAATATTGAAAATGTTCATAAAATCAAAAAAGATCTTGTATTAAAAAGTTCATTAATTAAATAATGTTCAAAAAATTATAGAAAGAATTCATGTTTTAAATGAAAAATAAAAATAAAAAATAGTAAAAGGAAAAGGATAGAAAAAACCAAGCAGAAAACATCTAAAAACACAAAGAAACTGGATGAACCTTCTATACGGTTACCACTTAAGATCTATCACTATTGCTGGTGCTTGCGGGTCTATTTTTGTTAACGTACTAGGGCCTTTAGATCTTCATAATCCAAGTGAACCCATACTGTATGTAACAAAATCACAATCAATCTCATACGCGAGGTGGACCCATAGCCTCCACTCTAAGCACAAAAATCACATCCAATCTCTTGATCCTAATAGGTTGCACCATCCCATGTACATGTCCACTAAAACTCCTGATCCAGACAGGTTGGGCCAGCCGAGGAGTAGAAAAAATAGTCACAGCAGTCCAAAATAAACAATCTAAACATCACATGGCTGAAGAAAAATACCGTGTTTTCTTCTATAATGATCCTAGAAAAAAAATAGCACTAATGGTTCCAGAAATTTATAGTGTTTTTTTAATATTCATAAATTTTCTTAAAAATGTTCAGGTATTTTAGAAGTATCATGAATTTTAAAAAAATGATCATGAATTTGGAAAATGTTCATGAAATTGAAAAATAAATCTGGACATTAAATTTTTTTCATTAAGTAAAGAATATTCAAAAAAGCTAAGTAAAGAATTCAAGTTTTAAATGAAAAAATAAATTAAAAATTAAATTTTTTAAAACAAAAAGAGTAAAAGGAAATAATAGAAAAAATCAAACAAAGAACAACTCAAAAACACAGAGAAACTGGATGAACCTTCTACACGGTTACCACTCCAGACCTATCATTGCTAATGAGTGTGGGCTTATTTTTGTCAACATACCAGAGAAAGTGGACCCATACCGTATGTAACAAAATTGCAATCAATCTCATACACGAGGTGGACCCATACCCTCCGCCCTAAGCAGAAACATCATAACCAATCTCTTGATCCTAATAGGTTGGACCATCCCATGTACATCTCCACCCAAATTTCTGATCCAAACAGGTTGGGCCGTCCCACGAGTAGAAAATTAGTCACACCAGTCCACAATTAAAAAAAAGATCTAAATATCATATCGCTGAAGCAAAACATAACTCTAATGATCCTAAAGAAAACTCAAAAAGGGTACAATCTATCATGTTTTCTTCTGTAATGATACAGGAAAAAAAATAACATTAATGGTCCCAGAAATTTGTGGTGTTTTCCTTTTCAATGTTCATAATTTTTCTAAAAATTGTTAATGTATTTTCGATATTTCGTGTATCTTAGAAAAATGATATTCCCTCCGTTCCTCCACGATGTAGTGCCTATAGATTTTTCTAAAAGTTAAACTTTGACTAAGTTTGTATAGAAAAACGTATACATCTAGAATATCAAATACATATCCTTAGATGCATCACAAGACGTAATTTCATATTTTATATAATTAGTATGATATATATAGATAATTTTTCCATATACTTGGTCAAAATTTGTAAAGTTTGACTTTTTAGACAACCTATACGCATTAAATTCTGGAATGAAGGGAGTAATGAATTTGGAAAATTTCATGAATTTAAAAACAAATCTTGAATTTTATATGAAAAAAATAGAAAAAATAAAAGTGAAAAAACAAAAATACTAAAAGGAAAAGAATAGAAAAATCCAAAAAAATAGCTAAAAAACACAAAGAAACTGGACGAACCTTCTATACGTTACCACGTAAGACCTATCACCATTGCTGGTGAGTGTGGGCCATGTACACGGAGACTTTGTCTAAAAATACTACGAGGAGACGGCTATACAACGGAGGATCCTATGCCCAGCGCAAGTGAGGAGGGGGGTAGCGATCTTTTCTTTGAGATCTAGGAGGGGGATAGCGATCGAAAGCGCACCCTTGCCCGCAGTAATGGGCTGGCTCGCTAGTATCATTTTGCATTTATTTTGTCTATTTTCTTTTGTTTTTTAGAATTGTGTTTTTCCTTTCCCTTTTTCTTTTTTTTTGGTATCTTTATTTTTTTCTTTTTGTTTCTGCTTTTTCTTTTATTTTTCCAAATTTGTAAAGCTATTGAACTTCATTGAAAGTTATAATGTTTTTTGAAATTCATTAACTTTTTTGAAAACTTGAACTATTTGCAAATTAATTAACCATTTTAAAATTTGTAAACATTTTGTAAATCAAGAACAATTGACAAATTCAATATATATTTCAAATATTCACACATTTTTTAATTCTTGAACAATTTTCAACTTTGATCATTTTAGAAATTCCTGAATATGTTTTGATATTTGCGAACTTTTTCAACCTGACAAAAAAACTCAAGAAAAGTTGTAAATGGTACAATCTGTGGTGTTTTCTTCTTTAATGATGCTAGAAAAAATTATATCCCTAATGGTTCCAGAAATTTGTGGTGTTTCCCTTTTTAATGTTCCTAATTTTTTTGAAAATGTTCAAGTATTTAAGAAAGTTCATGAATTTGGAAAATGTTCATGAAACTTTAAAAAGTCTTGAAGTTTTAAGAAATGTTCAAAATGTTGTTATAAATAATTCTTTTTTCTAAGTAAAAAATAAATTGAAAAAATAGAATAAGTAAAAGAATAGAAAAATGGACAAAAAACACCTCAAAAACCGATAGAAACCGAATCTACCTTCTATAAAGTTACCACCGAAGACCTATCACTGTTGCTCGTGAGTGTGGGGCCTGTACGAAGAGGCTTTGTCTAAAAGAGGTATGGGGAGACGCCTATACGGCCGGAGATCATATTCCCCGTGCAAGTGGGGGGATAACAACCGAACGCACACCCTTGCCGGCGGGAGATCCTATTCCTCGTGCTAGTCCATTTTTGCAATTTTTTTGTGTGTGGTCTTTTTTCTTTCCTGTTCCCATTTTCAGTTTTTTCCCTTATTCTTTTTGGTTTCTTAAATTCATTTTTTAGCCTAACTAGTTTGATGCCCGTGTGTTGGTACCGAACACAACAAAAATAACGATATTATATACCCAAACAAATTTACAAAACAACACATGTACTCCTCCTCTGTTCACTAATATAAGACCTTATAGCTTTTTGTTGATTCATATGTATCTAGACACATTTTAGTATGTATGTTAATTTATTTTAGTATGTATGTAGCCAATATTTTAAAATAGCTAAAAGGTCTTATATTAAGGAACGGAGGGAGTAATATTTTTGACCTTGCATATATCACCCACCGGCCAATCCTAGACACATGAGGAGCATTAACCAAAAATATTTGGAAGCGATAATATCTGCAACACAAGTATCTATCAAGTATTGTTGAACTTCAACAACAACAAAAAATCACTATTGACATGGAGGTCAAAATAGAATCCCGAAGTGTCGGGAAGATATCAAAGGTTCTATCAAAGAATATCTAACAGCAATCTATAAACATAGTCAGATTGCTTTATTTTTCTTAAAAGTTCAAACACCCTCCCCCCTCCCCCCTCCCACCGGGGGGGGGGGGGGGGAGCTTCCTCCTATATATGTTTGCAATGTTTTTAGGCCAGAATCAACGCGCAAAGCAGCCAACAAAACACCAGGTGGGACACCGAGGTTCCTCCAGATTGTTTGGAAGAAGGACAGAAAGAAACTTCCTGAAGGCATCATCGTGAAGAAGCTCAAGACCTCTATCCGCTACCTCCAGCGGAAACCCTAGATCAGTCGATCGGATGATGGCGGCACTCTTGTGCCGTTCCCCCTTGGGTCGTCATTCCTGGAGGTGTGCACTGGCTCGAGGGACCAATTGATGGTTTTAGCGGTGGAGCGGCGTTTGATGTCACGCATCGACGTTGTGGAGTCTCGGCGGCGTGGCGCAACAGAGTCTCGGAAATGGATGCATGATGATGGACGCGCGTAGGAAGGTGATGTTGTCTAGCGCCGTGGTGGTGTTGAAGACAGGTCTGGCAAGGTTGATGCGTTAGTTCCTACTCTGAAGATGGATCGATGGAAGACGATGGCGGCGGCCTCTAAAAGTGTGCCAGACCGATGTGTGCCCTAGACCCGACAATGCGACTTGGTTGGACCTTCGGCTTTAGATGTTAGGCTTTGGTGCGAGGTCTAGGTATTCGGCTCGAACTTTCGACACCCCTTCATCAAGTGGATATGAGTAGCGACAAATATTGCCAAGTAGGTGGCTTAGACTTACTGATGTATTACTTTGTAAGATTTTTATAAATAATTAATAAAATGACTGAATGCATCGCCCAGATGCAGGGGCTGGATCATCCTCCTTTTCTAAAAAAAAAATCTGAATCCTGTTGGATTAATTTTCAATACGAACTTACTGTGCACATGACAATTGTCATGCAATATACATACGAGCGTTGGATCAATGGCTGCAGCCGAAATGAACTGAAATCGGACTCGGACCATTGTACATGTGGTAGTGCTCTATTTCTTAAGTAGAGCTCATCCTATACGTTTGGTGATGAATTTGAGGAATAATTCTACACACAATGTCTAAGCAGTACCAGCAACGCATCTTAGACCATGTTGACCTCAAGGAAAGAATTAAGAAATCATAACTGGAAACTGGAATCTCGATCAACAAAGTGGAGACAAATTTATACACTACAGAAGAAGAAATGAATGATCTAATCACAATAGGGGATGGATTTGAAAAATCATCGTGAACAATTAGTAGTGGTGCTAGAGACTGGAAGGTTCTACGATGAGGACAAGAAGAGTTCAAGACTTCTCCATATATTTCTAGACAAGTTTTACAGTGGTTGGGCTTTTTTGAACCGTTCGTTGCTCTCAATCGAACAACGCACAAATAGGTAGTACCCGGTGGTACTCGGATAAAAGTATTCGAAAGTACTACAACTTGTGGGGTCGGTACTAATGACATTGCGGGGACACATTTTAATCTAGGGGCATTTTAGTCATAGGGAAAAAAATTTATGGCGCCGCCCCTCTCATCCAATGCAGAACCGCCGCCAGGGTCCTCTCCTCTTCCATCACCATTACACAACCGCAACCATCTCCTCCCTCTCCTGCATTCCAGATCCACCGCAGGCATCTCCTCCTTCTCCTGCATTCCAAATCCACGGCAGCCACCTCCTCCTTCTCGCCGCCGCAACTTTGCTCATCTCCTCTTCCACATCCACCCTCCCTCGATGGAGCAGCAGATTTCCGGCGGTGACTAGCGCAAGATGGTCAGGTTGATCGAGATCCTTTCTTGGTTTGACAACACACGACAGATGTGCTGGACCGCGATGGCCACTATGAAGGAAATGACGAAGAAAGAAAAGAACAGGCTTTACCCCCTTCCATAGAACCAATCAACAAGATCGAGATCCTCCTCTGGGCGATGGAGCAGGCTGATTCGCCCAACGCATGGGTCAGGTGGAGGTGGTGGGTGTTCAGATCTAGGGTAGATCATCCACTGGATCATGAAGCCACCATGCACGAGCTGCCATCGCAGATTGTGCAGCCTCCAACCGAGTCACCGAGGACTCCGAAGTGCAAGAGGAGGAGGACAGTGGTCGCAACCTTGCTTCCCAGTTGTTCTCCATGCTTCCCTCGCCGTTCTCCTCATCTGAACAGCGGCGGTAGCTATGTTTAGGGTAAGATTCTTGATTTGTAAATCATTACTTGCCACTTGGTTAATTTGATTCTTTGCAATATGTTCTTGCTACCCGTGTACTTGAATTCGTAGCCTCTGGATGTCAGCTTAGTTTGATCGAGGAGGCTAGAATGAGTCTAGGCCTATATCATTGCTATGTTTACTTTCTATGTTTTGATGTGCTGGAGTGCTATCCTTGATCGGAAAATTTGTTTGTCACCTCAAGAGTTCTGTTCAAACTATACGATGCAATATGTGTAAATTGTACTTAAAACTTTTTGGCTATATGATAAGATGGTGGCGGGAAGTGCCTCTAGACAAGTTTAGTACACAAGTTTAGCACACAATTTTAGAGTGGTAGACTCTGGGCAGACATTGAAATATTTCAATACTGCAAGTTCAGTAGACAGTTGTAGACACTGAAATATTTCAGTAGTTCAATTTTAGTACAAACTGCTAGACACTAAAATATTTCAGTACTGCAGTTTCAGTAGAGACAGGTACACATTGAAATATTTCACTAGTGCAGTTTCAGTACTCACTGGTACACACTGAAATATTTCACTAGTGCAGTTTGAGTACTCACTGGTACACTCTGAAATATTTCAGTAGAGTCAAGTAGACACTTAAATATTTCAGTGGTGCAGTTTTAGTACACAATGGTAGACACTGAACAATAGAGACAAGAAGACACTGAAATATTTCAGTAGTGCAATTTCGTGTAATGCACGTATGTACTAATGCATACCAAATAAGTTAAAATCCACATTATAGTTATGATATATGTCAAATAAGCATCAATATGATTGTCAATGTTTATTCCATCATGGTAGTATAACAAATCATGAAATAAGGCAACTTACATCTTAGGCCACAATTTTTTGTTGCAAAATTTCAAACCTAGGGATGTTAATGTTGTAATTTTCTTATGTAGTTGTTTTGTTACTCACTGTGTACCGCATGTACATGTCAATTGCATGATTTTTTCATTTTGGTTACTGATTGTTTGAGCAGTTGATAGCATACCCCATCCGGTTTGGGACAAAAGTCTTTGATGTTGTTCTTGTATTGTTTGAGCAGTTCAAAGTAGGCTTCATGCTGTTAATATGTGTTTCACCCTGTTTTACAAGTTCAATCAGATAATTGCAGTACCTGCAGTCTGTGATTTGTGTTTTGTGTTTTGTATTTTGGTGTGTGTGCATGTGTGTGTGGGATCAAAGTGAAATACGGTTCTGATTCGTGTTTTGCTGGCCTTGATGCTAAGTTAAGTACATGCTAGTAACACTGATGAGAGGGAAGGGGGCGCTGGTGGGAGGCAGTAAGCAAATATTTTTTGGGTTTTATCACCGTGAAAACCATAGAAAATCCACACAATGTCGAAAATTAGTGAAACTTGTCATGGATGCTTCTCATGTTGGTAGAAGGGTGTAGAAAGAACTTAGGTCAATTTGAATTTATGCTACTTTCTGAAGTGATAGGAGTCTTATGACAGTAGGAATTTATGCTACATTATGGAGTTTATAGAAACTTAGAATTTATGATACTGAAATATTTGAGTACACACATGTACACACTAAAATAATTAAATCAAGAAACAAAAATATTGCTTTCCCTAATTAAAACAAGAAGAAACAAAAAATTGTTTTGCCTGGGGCTCGAACCCAGAACCTGTAGTGTGCTATGCCAGTGTGCTACGAATAGAGATCTTGATGACATGAAGTTACCTAAATTTATTGTATATTGCCCCTACCCATGGCCCACGTGACTGCCATTTACCCACCACACACTTACCTCTCCACCGCCCACTTGGCCCACTCCCACTCCACGTCGATTCGAACTCCCCTCCCCAATCCCATCTCGTTCGAAACCCTCGCCGACCACCGCCGCCATGGACAACAGCCTAGGGTGGCAGAAAGCGATGGAGGACCTCGCCGGGGGTGATCCGGTGTGGCACACGTAGCTGAGGGAGGTGTCCAGCTGGTTTCCCAGCACCGAGATGTTGGTCAACCATGCGCGCGGGCTGAGGGAGGCGCTGACTGCTGCGGAGAAGAAGCGCGCCTTCCTCGCCGGCCATGGCGTGCCGCCGGCCGTCCTCCTTGTATGGGCAATGCGGAGGCGACGCTGAGCGCTTACCCAAGTCAGCGCGTGAAAGATCGAGGATGTCGCCTAGAGGGGAGGTGAATAGGCGCTTTAAAATAATTACGGTTTAGGCTAGAACAAATGCGGAATAAACCTAGCGGTTAATTTGTCAAGCACAAAACCTACAACAATTAGGCTCACCTATGTGCACCAACAACTTATGCTAAGAAAGATAAACAACTAAGTGATAGCAAGATATATGACAAGAACCAATATGGCTATCACAAAGTAAAGTGCATAAGTAAAGGGCTCAGGTAAGAGATAACCGAGGCACATGGAGATGATGATGTATCCCGAAGTTCACACCCTTGCGGATGCTAATCTCCATTTGGAGCGGTGTGGAGGCACAATGCTCCCCAAGAAGCCACTAGGGCCACCGTAATCTCCTCACGCCCTCGCACAATGCAAGATGTTGTGATTCCACTAAGGGACCTTTGAGGGCGGTCACCAAACTCGTACAAATGGCAACCCTTTGGGGCAGTCACCGAACCCGTACACTTTGACAACCCTTGGGGGCGGTCACCGATACCCGTCAAATTGCTCGGGGCGATCTCCACAACCTAATTGGAGACCCCGGCGCTTGCCCGGAGCTTTACACCACAATGATTGAGCTCCGAACACCACCAACCGTCTAGGGCGCCCAAGCACCCAAGAGGAACAAGCTCAAGGGTACCAAGCACCCAAGAGTAATAAGCTTCTCAACTTGTAACTTCCACGTATCACCGTGGAGAACTCAAACCGATGCACCAAATGCAATGGCAAGGGCACACGGAGTGCCCAAGTCCTTCTCTCCTAAATCCCACCAAAGCAACTAATGCTAGGGAGGAAAGTGAGAGGAAGAACAAGAAGGAGAACACCAAGAACTCCAAGAACTAGATCCAAGGGGTTCCCCTCACATAGAGGAGAAAGTGATTGGTGGAAATGTGGATCTAGATCTCCTCTCTCTTTTCCCCTCAAAAACTAGCAAGAATCCATGGAGGGATTGAGAGATAGCAAGCTCGAAGAAGGTCAACAATGGGGGAAGAACACGAGCTCAAAGGATAAGGTTCATCGGGGAAGAAGACCCCCTTTTATAGGTGGGAAAAAATCCAACCGTTATGCTCACAGCCCTCATAGAGTGGTACTACCGCTCGACCTCATGGTACTACCACTAGGGATAGCGGTACTACCTCAAAGGGTAGCGGTACTACTGCTTGCGAGCGGTACTAAAAAAATACATCCGTGCCTACCAGCACTGGACTTGTGACGAGTTTTTGGTCCGGAGCGGTAGCCGCGGTAGTACCGCTCTGGAGCGGTAGTAAAAAATTACATCCGCTCCTGTCTACGGTAGTACCGCCGCAGCCTTTTCAGAACACCAAAACTGCCACAACTTCTGTAAGCGGACCCCGAATTCGATGAAACCAAGTTTGTTGGAAAGCTAGAAACAAGGGCTAACACAATATTGATAGAAATAAGAATAAGAAAGGAATTTGAAAAGGCCAAAGATAAAATGGTGAGAACCCTTCCTCGAATAAGACCGGTAAAACCTCCAACACCGAAAACGCAATAGAAGAGGCATATGAAATCCGTTTTCGAAGTACTAGAGCTTTTCATGGATATAACCACAAGCTCTAAAACCTCAAAAAACAAAACAAATAAGAATCAAGAAAGATGATGCAATGATGCAATGGTTTGAGCTCTCAATGAATGATACGATCAAGCTACTCACTTGAGAGCCCCCATTGATAGTACGACTATCGATCCTATAAGCCGGTCTCCAAACTATCACCATGAGACTGGTAAAATATAAAACCTATCAAGGGAAAACCTTTGCCTTGCATGAAGTCCACTTGAGCTAGATGAAGACGATCTTGACTCCCTCAAGTTGGACCACATTTCTTGACCGCGTTCGCTCAATGAAGACTAGTTGATTGCTCCCCCATACTCCACTATGGGTGAGACACTCTTTGGCACATCATCACAAGTCCATTGATACCATAATGGACGGCAAGCTAGAAGCATGATTTCTTCATGATGCTCCACTTGAACTTGCACAACACAACCTTCATTTGATGTCATCCTCCATGGGTTGTATGTGATCTTCCTCTTGACGCAAGCCCATGGAAGCAAACCTAACCCCACATAGAACTCTCACAAAGACCATGGGTTATTACACAAAGCGCAATGGACAATGATTACCAAACCGTGCTATCACTTGATCCCACTCAGTGTATCTTCTATGCTTTGTGTTATGATCAACTTGAATCACTCTCTGTACTTAGTCTTGATCAACCTTGACTCTTTCCAACTCTCTTCGTTTGGATGATGTCTTGAAGGTAAACATGAATGATCACACAATCTTCTTCTTCAAGACATGCTTGCAATAAGCTCAATAGTCACATGACCAATCTTTGGATAATTCCTTAATAGCACCTTGGCAACTCATAAACTCCTTGAAACCAACACATGTACTTCAAGAAATGCCTATGGACAAATCCTTCAAATATAACTCAATGCAACCATTAGTCCATAGAGAATGTCATCAATTACCAAAACCACACATGGGGGCGCCGCATGTCCTTTCAATATCCCCCATTTTGGTAATTGATGATAGTCACTTTCAAGAGAGTTTATATAAGGAATTATGCATCACCATGCAATGCAACAACCAATGATGTATGAGAATGAGATGCAAATGCTTAAGAACAAAACCAAAGCAAGGATAAAACTCTGAAACCTTCTCCACAAAACTCTCTGAAACTTCTCCCCCATTGGCATCGATTGCCAAAATGGGAGAAAAGCTTAGAAGGCCAATATAAAACGTGTTCCTCCATATTTATCAACAAGATAGTGGAATGCCATACACATATCCAAAGGTAAATACTTGGAGGAATACAAACTATATTGAGGCACAAAGATTGATAACGAATGATATGCCACAAGGACATAACAAAGAGAGACACAAGCAATAAAGCAATCAAAAGATACCAATTGAAGCAAGCTATCAAAGAATATCAATTGAACCAACTAGACCAAAGATCCTACAAGCCACATGAATAAAGGATAATATGATATGAGCGAAGAAGTGTTATAAAGAAACTAGAGAAGCTCCCCATGATTTGTGCATACATAAGAATTTTTGTATTTGAATACAAAGTGCACAAAATAGGATCATAGCTCCCCCAAAATCAATAGAAACTTACAACAAGTGCAAGTGAGCATATAGGAAACAAAGCCTAGCACTTGCAACAAACAAATGATTGAGCAATCATGTAAAAGAGGCAACTAAGAATAGGCTCAACCAAAATGATGTGTGTGAGTCATGGCAAATCACTTGAGAAGACTAAAATGAGGATGAGCATTAAGCATCAACATAGTCTTGGATAAATGATATACACGGCGCATGACATGTCCTCTCCACACACACCCAACTAGCAAATGGGTTCACAATCTCACTAAAATGATAACAACAAAGCTTGCGACAACCCATGGTAAAGATAGAAGATGAAGGCCTCATCAAGATGAGGGATACCAATTAAGATGGCAAAATCCTCGTAAAGATAAGCATGAGGAAAATAATCTTCACCACACAAGAGTGCATCAAGATGCAACAATATAAGACACGCACTCAAGGCAAAAGCTTTCACGGAGCCACCAAAGAAATAACATAAGAAAGACAAGGTGGAGGTGAAAGAAAGGATATCATCTAGATATGCAACTTCTCTCAAGTGTATAAGATTCTAGGTAGACAAAATCATGATGATATATATCTACAAAGAAGGATGTACACCCGAAATAGTTACAACACGAAGCAACAAGATATCCAAAAGGAAGTCATACATATACGATAAGATATTTTCTTGGAAGCATAGCACATGGCTAGATATGGTCTTATTGTATATAAATGAATTCCTACCACACAACCATCAAAGACATCACAACTAGCAACATGAGATAATCGTTTAGATGCTTTGAGAAAGGAAACAAGTATCACAAGATGGAATGAATAGCATGCCAAGATGCAACCTACACAAGGTTGAATGCAAGAAAATAATGCATGACAAGATACTTGTTACCGAGATATCATTGGAAGGATGTAGAAGAAACCAATTGAAGGTAGTAGATAGTAGTTCATTGAGCATCCTAGCTTGACTCCAATAAGCTCATGGTGACACCCCCTCCTTGTGAGTGAGCCGAGCATCCAATGTATCTCCAATTGTTCCTAGAACAACAACACAAAAAAATGGTACCCAACATCATTGGGACCAAAGAGTTAGAGAACCAACAATACATAGGACAAACTCCACATAAATATGTGCATATAGATAAGAAAATGAATTTCATGCACATCTCATACAATTTGAGACTTGGTGGAGTTTCCCCTATATATTGGGTCAAAGAAAGAAAGCATGCCAAAGAGACTACATGTAGTTAATATACATGCTCAATACCTTCAAGAACCGAAACCAATTGACAGAGAAATACCAAGTGAAGAAAAGATACCAAATGAATAAATCAACACTTGGAGGACATCCATGACAGATACATCGAGGAATGAGATATCCATTGGTACACACTAAATAAAAGATATCAAAATCCCAAAAGAGAGGATGGTTCCGAACAAACCAAGCTCTCCACAAAGTTTAATGATGGCACAAAGTACCAAAAAGAAAACGGCTTGCCTTCCACCAACACACACTTGATAAGGATCGCAAGATGAGTGTTTTATAGAAAATAGGATAGCTCCCCCAATACTAGTGCATTATAGAGAATTTGCATTTGAATACAAAATGCATAAGGTGGGATCACCACTTTCACTATATCTAGAAAACACTAGACAAGATCAGGAAATTAACAAGATCCACAAGTGGTATGGAAGAAAAAGGGAGTTGATACATTCCTTTGCAAGAGAAAAGACAAATAAAAGCAAAAGCCAATGTAAAGAAGAACAATAAATTCTACCACACAAGTGAGTACCAATTGTCAAAAGACAAGAAGTGAATGGAAATAATTTCCGGTGGTAGATAGCAAGGATATCCAACATAATCTTCACACCACACACAAGCAAATTGCAACTTGTAGAGCTAACATGCCACCTAGGAACAAGATAATTTACAATATCAATTCTAGGTGACAATATCTCAAATGTACACATTTTCTAGGCTTGTAATATGCACATAGAATATTACTCCCCCATAATGTGATGCCAATAAGAACTTAACAAGAGGTAATAAGAGGATCCAACAAGAGATAATTAATGTACTATTAAGAATTTGAATTTCTCATGAGAAGACATACCACATAGCGACTAGATAATCTTGTAATATCAATACTAGATGGTATTCCTCATGTAAACACATTTATAGGATTGTGAGGTGTACAAACCACATCACTCCCCCATAATGGGATATTCCATTAATCTCTCACAAGAGCCAACTAAGATACAAACAAGATGCATAAAGGCTCAATGTACGACACACATGTACATGATGTGCAAACCAACACACACATACTTGATTACTCAAGATAAGCAATTGGAGGCACAACATATACAAACACATGCAAGGAACAAAACCAAAACATGCAAATGGTCAAGTAACTTTCAGTGTAAACAATGTAAGTACAAGTTACCGGAAGGAGGCACATTGGATATAGTATAGAAAATTAATAACCCAATTAACTTGGCTTGAGACACTAAGAATAATGAAGTCCCCTTAATTCTTCATAAAGTAGCCAAGTCTCCAATGCCCTCCAACAACACCTATTAATCAAGTTTGAGCTAGTTGGTCCCCAACCAAGTTGGGTCCTAAGAGATTAGTCACAATAGGCTTGGCTACCAAATGGTTCTTTTCTTGACACCACTTTGAGTACCAACAACTTTGGCAAACACATTGCCAACCTTATCCTTCCCAAGAGAACAGATACCATCAATAATAATTGGGTTGGATAAGTTAACACTAGTGCATGAAGAAGCGAGGTGACCTTTCTCACGGCATAGGTAGTAGCATCTACTCTTCACTTTCTTCTCACTTGATTTCTCAACTTGAGAACCATTAGCTTGAGTTTTCTTGGGAAGATGCCTTTCTTCAACTTGAGGTTGAGCATGAGAGTGAACTTGTGGCCGCTTCCCTTGTTGCTTGTCACTAATGGGCTTCTTCTTCAATGGGCAAGATCTAACATGATGCCCTTCTACTTTGCACTTGTAGCAAACAATCTTGGCCGAATTCTTGACTTGTTCTTGGCCCTTCTTTTTATTCATCTTGGACTTATTCTTCTTGTTGGAGTCCAATCCAAGTCCACCTTTATCATTGGGGGATTTTTTGCACACTCAAGATATTGTTGAGTGTGGATTTCCCTTCATGACTCTTTTCCAAGTCTTTCTTCAAAGAAGTGACTTGGGCCTTGAGCTCTTTGATTTCCTCTACATGGTTAGTCTCAACACAAGTACTAGAGGAAGTATAAGCTTCATAGTTAGAGCAACAAGGCAAGGAAAGCAATTCATCATAAGATGTACCAACATTGTGAGTAGATGAATTACAAGGACTAGCACATGGCAATATAGTATTTTGACTAGAAGTAGTGCTAGCATCCACATGAGGCTCACTAGATGTTACCTTAGAAATCATGGCCTCATGAGCTATATTTAGCACATTATGGGATACTAGAAGATCATCATGAGAGCTTGAGAGCTTTTCATGACTTTCTTCCAATTTCCCATAATTGCTAGATAGCACCTCAAGTTGAGCCCGTAGCTCAACATTCTCCTTCAAAATGGATGCTTCACAAGTAATAGAGTTAGTAGCACAAGCATCATCATTTACAACAATAGGAGAAGACAACTTGGCAAGCTCTTTTAAATAAGAAGCTTCAAGTTGGGCATGAGACTCGGTGAGTTTGATGAGCTCACCCTTGATGACCCTTGAGCCATTTTTGAGGTGCTCAAAATCCTCAAGGAGTCTAGTATGAGAAACTTCAAGCTTAGCATTTTTAGTTTCAAAAACATTAGCCGCCTCAAGAGCTCTATCACGAGATTCCTTCACTCTAGATAATTCTAGAGCAGAAGTCTCCGCAAGAGATTCCTTGGTGGTTTGTTCAAGTTCAAGAGCTTGAGAGAGGTCTGCAATCTCATTAGCGTATTCACGCTCATGACCTTCCATTTTCTCAATGGTGATCTCATGCTCCTCGAGATGAGATTCCAACTCCTCAATATATTTCTTGCCCTCAATGGCAATGGACATGATTTCCATGAAGTTGGAACGAGCAATTTTATTCTTATGGAGAGCTTTAAAATTCATTTCTACCTTAATTTTTAAGGAAGCAGCATTATCATTCTCTTCATCGTTATCCTCATAATCATTACCATTAACATCATCATCAAGAGACATATTGGGGTTCAAAGAGGAGATACCTTTGAAGCCTTAGCCATAAGGCAAAAAGCAATAGATGTTGACGTAGGATCCCTTGAAGCACCGTTCAAGACCACATCTTGTTGCATGGGGTGTTGGGTTTCCTCTACATTGTTAGCACAACAACTCGAAGAAATACATGCATTTTTATCATGCCAACAAGATATAGCAAGCATATAATCATGAGATTTAGTCAAGCAATTTCTACATGATATGCACGGACTATCAACACAAGCATGAGAAACATGTAAGGTGTACAAAGTGTTAAAGTCCAAAGATGGAGCATTGCAACAACATAGTGATGAAGAGTCATCAACGATAAGCACACTATCATCATTGCAATGACCAACACTATTCACCATAGCATTACCTTGTGGCAATCCACATGTAGGTGAAGTAGAAGAAGTTGAGAAGGCAACACGGTCGGAGGTGGAGGGAGAACAATCATCCCCACAAATCTTGGATGCACCATATTTATCTTGAAGCTTTGTCCACAACTTATGAGCATCCCGAAACGACATGAGTTGAAATATAACTACATTGCTCAAAGCATCGAAAAGCACATTAGAAGCTTGAGCATTGAGATAAGATTTTTTCTCATCCTCTAAAGATAATATTTGGGGATCATTTGGAGGAGAAAAACCCATATCTACAATTCTCTCTAAATTTGGGTCCATGACCCTAAAGAGATTAAGCATGCGAATTACCCAAACATCAAAAATTATGCCATCGAAACTAAGAGTGTCAAAGAATCATAATCCCCTAGTCGACATCTCTACTCTCTAGGCGGTTAAGCCTAAAAAAGAGAGACGAGGCTTTGATACAATTGAAAGATCGAGGATGTCGCTTAGAGGGGGGGGGAGGTGAATAGGCGCTTTAAAATAATTAGGGTTTAGGCTAGAACAAATGAGGAATAAACCTAGCGGTTAATTTATCAAGCACAAAACCTACAACAACTAGGCTCACCCATGTGCACCAACAACTTATGCTAAGAAAGATAAACAACTAAGTGATAGCAATATATATGACAAGAACCAATATGGCTATCACAAAGTAAAGTGCATAAGTAAAGGGTTCGGGTAAGAGATAACCGAGGCACGTGGAGACAATGATGTATCCCAAAGTTCACACCCTTGCGGATGCTAATCTCCATTTGGAGCGGTATGGAGGCACAATGCTCCCCAAGAAGCCACTAGGGCCACCGTAATCTCCTCACACCCTCGCACAATGCAAGATGCCGTGATTCCACTAAGGGACCCTTGAGGGCGGTCACCGAACCCGTACAAATGGAAACCCTTGGTGGCGGTCACCGAACCCGTACAGTTTGTAAACCCTTGGGGGCGGTCACCGGTACCCGTCAAATTGCTCGGGGCGATCTCCACAACCTAATTGGAGACCCCGACGCTTGCCTGGAGCTTTACACCATAATGATTGAGCTCTGAACACCACCAACCGTCTAGGGTGCCCAAGCACCCAAGAGGAACAAGCTCAAGGGTACCAAGCACCCAAGAGTAATAAGCTTCTCAACTTGTAACTTCCACGTATCACCGTGGAGACGTCAAACTGATGCACCAAATGCAATGGCAAGGGCACTCGGAGTGACCAAGTCCTTCTCTCCCAAATCCCACCAAAGCAACTAATGCTAGGGAGGAAAGTGAGAGGAAGAACAAGAAGGAGAACACCAAGAACTCCAAGATCTAGATCCAAGGGGTTCCCCTCACATAGAGGAGAAAGTGATTGGTGAAAATGTGGATCTAGATCTCCTTATCTTTTCCCCTCAAAAACAAGCAAGAATCCATGGAGGGATTGAGAGATAGCAAGCTCGAAGAAGATCAACAATGGGGGAAGAACACGAGCTCAAAGGATAAGGTTCATTGGGGAAGAAGACCCCCTTTTATAGGTGGGGAAAAATCCAACCGTTATGCTCACAGCCCGCACAGAGCGGTACTACTGCTCGACCTCATGGTACTACCGCTAGGGATAGCGGTACTACCTCAAAGGGTAGCGGTACTACTGCTTGTGAGCGGTACTAAAAAAATACATCTGTGCCTACCACCGCTGGACTTGTGACGAGGTTTTGGTCCGGAGCGGTACTACCACTGTAGTAGCCATGGTAGTACCGCTCTGGAGTGGTAGTAAAAAATTACATCCGCTCCTGTCCGCGGTAGTACCGCTGCTGCCTTTTCAGAACACCAAAACTGCCACAACTTCTGTAAACGGACTCCGAATTCGATGAAACCATGTTTGTTGGAAAGATAGCAACAAGGGATACCACAATCTTGATAGAAATAACAATAAGAAGGAAAGTTGAAAGGACCAAGAGAAAATGGTTAGAACCCTTCCTCGAATAAGACCGGTAAAACCTCCAACACCGAAAACGCAATAGAAGAGGCATATGAAATCCGTTTTCGAAGTACTAGAGCTTTTCACGGATATAACCACAAGCTCTAAAACCTCAAAAAAAAAACAAATAAGAATCAAGAAAGATGATGCAAGGATGCAATGGTTTGAGTTCTGATGAATGATACGATCAAGCTACTCACTTGAGAGCCCCCATTGATAGTACGGCTATCAATCCTATAACCCGGTCTCTAAACTATCACCATGAGACCAGTAAAATATAAAACCTATCAAGGGCAAACCTTTGCCTTGCATGAAGTCCACTTGAGCTAGATGAAGACGATCTTGACTCCCTCAAGTTGGACCACCTTTCTTGACCGCGTTCGCTCAATGAAGACTAGTTGATTGCTCCCCCATACTCCACTATGGGTGAGACACTCTTTGGCACATCTTCACAAGTCCATTGATACCATAATGGACGGTAAGCTACAAGCATGATTTCTTCGTGATGCTCCATGGGTTGTATGTGATCTTCCATGGGTTGTATGTCATCCTCCATGGGTTGTATGTGATCTTCCTCTTGACGCAAGCCCATGGAAGCAAACCTAACCCCACATAGAACTCTCACAAAGACATGTGTTAGTACACAAAGCGCAATGGACAATGCTTATAAAACCGTGAGATCACTTGATCCCACTCAGTGTATCTTCTACGCTTTGTGTTATGATCAACTTGAATCACTCTCTGTACTTAGTCTTGATCAACCTTGACTCTTTCCAACTCTCTTCGTTTGGATGATGTCTTGAAGGTAAACATGAATGATCACACAATCTTCTTCTTCAAGACATGCTTGCAATAAGCTCAATACTCACATGACCAATCTTTGGATAATTCCTTAATAGCACCTTGGTCAACTCATAAACTCCTTGAAACCAACACATGTACTTCAAGAAATGCCTATGGGCAAATCCTTCAAATATAACTCAATGCAACCATTAGTCCATAGAGAATGTCATCAATTACCAAAACCACACATGGGGGTGCCACATGTCCTTTCAGCGCGCAAGGTGGTGGATGTACCGCTACACCACCATGCCATAGCAACTGGATACTGTACGCATCGCGTCGAGGGCAGAGCGCATCACCGATAAGTACGTCTTGCTTTCTGTCCCAGCGGCCGTCAACCCCGACTACGAGGTTCACCGCGTGACTGCGGTAGTCGTCTTTGACGAGGAGGATGTGTTTGGAAACCTAGCATGCAATTTCAAAAAAATTCCTACGTTCACGCAAGATCTATCTAGGAGATGCATAATAACGAGAGCGGGAGAGTGTGTCCACGTACCCTCGTAGACCGAAAGCGGAAGCGTTTACTCAACGCGGTTGATGTAGTCAAACGTCTTCTCATTCTGACCGATCGAGTAACGAACGTACGGCACCTCCGAGTTCTGCACACGTTCAGCACGATGACGTCCCTCGAGCTCTTGATCCATCAGAGGTTCGAAGGAGTAGATGAGTTTCGTCAGCATGATAGTGTGGTGATGGTGATGGTGATGTGATCCACGCAGGGCTTTGCCTAAGCACCACGAGAATATGATCGGAGGCGTAAACTATGGAGGGGGGCGCCACACATGGCTAAGAGAAATTGTTGTGTCTCCTAGGGGCGCCCCCATATATAAAGGAGGGAGAGGGGAGGAGGCCGGCCTAGGGCGCGCCAAGTGGGTAGAAATCCCACTTGGACTCCTAGTCCTATTCCTACCCCTTCCTTCTATCGGAGGGGGAAAGGGGGAAGGAGAGGGAGAGGGAGAAGGAAAGAAATGCTGTGCCCCCTTCCCTTGTCCAATTCGGACTCGCCATGGGGGGGGTGCCACCCCCTTGTGGGCTGCCTTGCCTCTCCCCTATGGCCCATATGGCCCATTACTTCCCCCTCGGAGGTTCCAGTAACCCTTCGGTACTCCGATAAATACCCGAAACACTCCGGAACCATTCCGGTGTTTGAATACTATCATCCAATATATCAATCTTTACCTCTCAACTATTTCGAGACTCCTCGTCATGTCTGCGATCTCATCCGGGACTCCGAACAATCTTCGGTCACCAAAACACATAACTCATAGTACAAATCCTCATTGAAAGTTAAGCGTGCGGACCCTACGAGTTCGAGAATTATGTAGACATGACCGAGACACCTCTCCGGTCAATAACCAATAGCGGAACCTGGATGCTCATATTGGTTCCCACATATTCTATGAAGATCTTTATCGATCTGGAACATGCTCGGGATCTAGAACCTTATCGAAATCTTCACCATCAAGGTTAGCCGATTGTGGCATCAACGGGCCAAACCAAATGCTGTTACTCTGAGCATTAGTTGATCCCTTGCTATCAGCTTGTTGAATAGTTGGTCCCTTGCAAACATCTTGTCCTTCCAAAACCCTCTTTTGATGATGAAACACCTCATCAGAGTGGCATGCCTTGAAACATGATGCGTGACTAAAATTCCTTAACTTACGGTACCTTTGCAGGGTTGCAAAGTATTCATACATCTTGCTCTTTTTGGTCGGTGCGAATGCACATTTTGCACTCATTGTCCACTTGGTGGGAACATAACACCCAGGCAGTGTTTCTTCTTGTAAAATTCTCAATATGTAAAATATGTGGGAACATGGTGTGCCTGCGCATTCCAATTTACGGCAAGAAGAATTGATCCTATGAAGCAGACCTTCCTTCGACTCTGTGCGCACTTTGATCTTTTTATCCATTCTTTCCTTCTTAGACACAATGTATGTGGTAAGTTCTGCTGCATCAAGTACCTGTCTGATCTGACATTTGCTTACAACATTTATGCTCCATAATACCAACTTAAACACATCAGCAGTGAAAACTTTTGTGGCGTGTTTCTCAAGACTTGAAGCATTTTCATCTGTGAATGGAACGAACTGCAAGGCCTCGATGTCTTGGAGAGCCTCGTTCAAGCGGCGCGACGCAAGGCAACGCTCATAGTGCTCTAGCATTTGAAACAACATCATCTTAGCCTCAAGATGCATATGTATCATCGAGTTTAAACTCTCACTCCGCTGATTGTTGCTCAATCCTAGGAAACAACGCCCCTCAAGATATGAAGTACACCATAATTTTCTCATCTTATACATCTGATGCAGCCAGGACTCCACACTTGTTACTTTATTCCATTGTTAGAATTGTAACCATTTTCTCTCATGCTCTTCAATGGAAGATGTGTCATATATGAAAGATCTGAATTCCTCCTTTACTGTGTGATCATGCAGATGACGTACAATTTTCTGCTGAATGTGCCATATACAGAGCCTATGGTTTGAGTCAGGCCACACCCCCCTGATTGCTCTCTGCATTGCAAGGTCCCCATCCGTGATCACAGATATAAGAAGCTTCTGTCCCATGGCATTAGAAAAGGTCCGTGACATCCACTCGTATGCCTGGTTTGTTTTATGAAAAATGATACCACATGCAAAAATAACAGTGCTGCGGTGGTGATTTAACCCGACAAATGCACAAATGGCAGATTGTACCTATTGGTTCTGTATGTGCTATAAAAAACAATAACGTCTCCGGAAGCCTCGTAGTCAAGTCGGGATTGACTATCACACTAGAAGAGACCCTTCAGATGGCCAACTTCATCAAGCAAGTACCTGAAAAAAATTGAATTTTGCTCTCACCGCGCCACCATGTGATTGATCACCGATTGAGCATCACCAGAAGCGATTGATTCCTGCTTGTTAGCATGGCAGAAATTGTAAATGTCCCTCATCGTGCATCCAACCTCATCATATCCACCGTATTGCATGCACAAAATATCCATAATATGGTGTTTCCTAATCCCTAATTTTTCCATGTCTGTAATGTCTGCTTTCTGCTCATCGCTAATTCTTCTGTGTGAACGCAAAAGACACAAAAGATCCTGTGGGGCTAGAGGATGGTTGTGTTCATCGATGAAATCCTTCACAAACCACCGACCTGTTTCCTCCTGTCTTGCAATCACCAATTTAGCTTTACGCCCTACACGAGTTATACTCCGTGGCCTCCTCTTTCTATCTTCCATCTTCCTCTTCATGTGCTTCTCTTCATGAACCCCTTCACGACTACACACAAATTTCCTTAAAATTATATGACAGTTGGATTCATCCCACTCCACATAGCTTCTTCGGACACTAAAACCTTTCTCAAGACCATATTTTTTTATAGAATCTATAACCTTCATCCTCACTGTGAAACATCTTGTTGGCAATATGATAGTACTCCAGCATTGACTCATGACTGACATCCGCCATGTCTTCCTGCATCACCATTCAGATGAGTAACGACAAACAAAAATGCATGCAAAAGCTTGTACGAAGTCTTGCATGGAATTTTAAACTTTGCTCCTTGTACATGTTATGGCAAGCGATCATCAACGTCCATAAACTAGTGAAGTGACCATGGATGATGAAAAATTCTAAATTGAATTGCATGCACTGGGGAAACCTAAATCGATGATGACTAAACTAATCTATGTAGGAAGTGCAGGCTACGAATCCAAGTCAGGTGAGATTCGGGCGATTCATACCTTAGGATGCAAGTCCGGAAGCGATGGGATCGGTGGGGGCGAGTTCCTGGGCACCCCAAGTTCCTATAGCGCCGCCGCCATCGCCGCCGCCACTGCCGCCACAGATGTAGTGCCTTATTCTTCTTCTTGCTGCCGGACATGTCTTTTATAGTGAAGGAGACGAGGATGAGGCTGGCGACGGTGAATTGGTTCCTCTCGCCAGGCACGTCGGAGAGAAGGAAGGAGACAAGAACAAAAACTTGACCTGGATGTACTAGACATGGTTCTGGTCCTGGATGTGATCGGTTGATAGCACAATATTCTACCCTAGACCATTATGCCCTTCTCGGATAAACTAATTAGGTTTATTCATTTTTAATCCCCCACCAGATTGGACGACTAATAAAAATCGGAGGGCAAGTACTTCAAAGTACTCCCGGTACTACGCCAATCACCGTAACAGAGCTCATATCTATGTACTACTTTCTCTAGAAGGTAACGACGTGCTCTAAACAAACAAATAAGGATTCTATAAAAAAGACAGCGATACATATAACACCACATGCAGACCTTTTCTGAAAATATCCAGAGACCTGAAGACCGAGGGGGCACCATCGTGGCCATCGCCGCTTTAGAGAGTTGCAAGTCAGTCATCCTCCGTATGCGGCGGAATCTTCAGTACTATGATGCATCAACCGAGGATCCACCCCGTGCCACACATCGGCCTCCGGCAACACAGTCTTCACCCGGCGAAGCTGAACAAGTACATGAGCGCGAAACCTGCCCCGAGCCAACTGCCTTTCCACTGCCCCATTCATGCATAGGATGGGATGTTTTGGAAAAGAGGGCGATGTCGGAAGAGAAGATGGCAGATATGAGGAGAAGTCAATTGCACCACCACCAAATCTTCTTCTTCAGTCATTCTTGCTTCAGCGGAACAAGTCGCTCCTATAGAGATTCGGAGGGCTCCATCTACCCTGGACGGGCTACATGAGTTGGGAAGAACGAACACATTTTATGTTGTGCTACGCACTGGCTAGGAGAGAGGAAAGTTCGAGCTCTGATTGCGGCTGACAAGGACAGGGTACCCTCCTCGGGCTCTGTTGTCGTCACGTCTTGAACCCTGGAGGCTACATGAGTTGGGAAGAACGGACACATTTTATATTGAGTGTCATCTAAGCCGTTTGATCCAGATTTGATGGTTGATATGGTCAGGAGACAGGCACACCATCATCACCAACTGCATTTTTTTATAGGAGTAGAGAAAAATCCCATAATAATTCGAAACTTTTGGCCATTAATCCGGTGAGCCTGTTTTCATCAAAGTTCTAGAACCTTCAGATCTTCATAATCCAGGCGTACCGTACGCAACAAAATTGCAATCAATCTCATACATCAGGTGGACCCATACCCTCCACCCTACGCACAAAAGTCACAATCAATCTCTTGATCCTATTAGATTGAACCATCCCACATACATTTACACTCAAACTCCCGCTCCAAACTGGTTGGGCAATGCTAGGATTGAAAAAAAGTCACACCGATCCCACAATAAAAAATCAGACCTCACACGGCAGAAAGAAAAGAACTCAAAAAATATGTAAAAGGGTACAATCTATGGTGTTTTCTTAATGATCCCAGAAAAAATGTATGACTCTAATGATACCAGAAATTTGTAGTGTTTTCTTTTTAATAATCAGATTTTTTTCTTAAAAACATTAATGTAGTTTAAAAAGTTCTTGAATTTAGAAATGACCATGAATTTGGAAAATGTTCATGAAATTGATAAACAAATCATGAATTTTAATAAAATGTTCATAAATTAAAGAATGTTTAGAATTTTTATATAAATAATTCATGTTTTTAAATGAAAAAGGAAACAAAAAAATTAAAATAGAAAAACGAAAGAATGTTAAAACCTGCACAAAAAACAACTCAAAACCATAGAGAAACCAGACAAACCTTCTACAAGGTTACCACTTAAGAACTATCACTATTGCTACTGATCGTGGGCCATTTACGGGGAGACTTTGTCTAAAAATATTCCTCGAGCAAGTGGGGTGATAACGACCGAACATACAACCTCACCTCCAGTAATGGGCTGGCCCGCTTGTCTGTTTTCATCTATTAGTCGGTTTTCTTGTGTTTATTTTCTTTTCCACTTTTTTTCTTTAGGTTTCTTTATTTTTTCCCTTTTGTTTCTGTTTTTCTTATTTTTTCCTTTTCAAATATGTATATCTGTTTAAAAATTGTTGAACTTCAGTGAAATTTATATATTTTTCAAATTCATTAACTCTTTTGAAAATCTTTAACTATTTTCAAATTCATGAACCATTTTTAGGTTTGTAAACTATCTTAAAATCAAGAACAATTGCCAAATGCATGTTTTCTTTTCCAAATATGCGAACAGTTTTCAAATTGATGAGCAATTTTCAACTATTGTCATTTTACAAATTCCTACACATTTGTTGAAATTTGTGAACTTTTCAACCTCGCGAAAAATAAATAATTGTTTAAATGGTACAATATATGGTGTTTTATTCTTTAATGATCCCAGAAATTTGTTTTGTTTTCTCTTTTGGTGTTCACAATTTTTCTGAAAAATGTTAATGTTTTTAAGAAATTTCATGAATTTGAAATATGATCATGTAATTGAAAACAAATCATGAAATTTGAAGGTGTGCAAGAATTAAAAATGCTCAGAATGCTTTTATAAAAATTGATTTTTAAATGAAAAAATAAAATAAAAAGGAAAATAAAAAACGAAAAAAGAAAAATTAAAAGAATAGAAAAACTGAAAAAACAGCTCAAAAACCCAGAGAAACCGGACAAACCTTCTATAAGGTTACCACTTAAGACCTATCATTGTGGCTGGTGAGTGTGGACCATGTACAGTGAAACTTTATCTACAAAAAGTACGGGGAGAGGGATCCCTATAACTCAAGATTTAATGCAAAAAGCTTCGCTTCTTTTCTCATTTTCACCATGCTGGAGTCATATTCACTTTCATGCCTCGATCCACCCACATAGATGCCAAGGGGACTAATAACTTGTGTATTCACTTAACAAAAATAATTAGTCTCATGTGTGTACAAGATCATGATGGCAATCCTTGTAGCACCCGTCTATTTTTGACAAAAGAAATGATAGAAATATTACAAAGATGTAGAGGCCAGAAATCTCTAGTTTTTCTTTTACAGTTCACACTATGGTCCTTCAATATAGGCAAGAAATATAAGTGAACATACTCAAGGAAATTGAATTGTGAAAAATGGAATCAGATCAAATCACAGCCAGCCAAAGGAACATCATGCAAGTAAAGGCTTGTTCTCCTGTCTAGTCTAGAAATTAATAATTAAGTTGATTATTAGAAAATACAGATGACCACATAAATATGTTTATACAGAACAATCGACACACTATTTCAAATGTGCAAACTCTGAATAAATATCAAATTTGAAGCATGCTTTATTTTTTTGAAGCATTTAAACATCAAATTCATGTGAAAATTATAGAAGACGGTAAATTTCCTACCATGTCGCTCGAGGCTTGCTTCGGCTTTTTTTTTTAAAACGGAGGCAAAAGATTGGCCTCATATATTAAATAAGGGAGAGTACAGTTTTACAAGAGCCCACGAATACGGTCATTATTAGTGTGAGATCCCCGTTATCTCGTGTTAGCAAACAAGCATAGGGTCCAAAATAAGGGGCATTACAATAGTTGAATGTTTAGCCTAAGTGTGGTTAGAAGTTGGACTCTAAGAAGAAATTGCACTCTAGTTGCGAGGTAGGAAGCGGGCAGTGAACGAACATGACAAAGGAGTGCGGGTTAACTCGAGGAGAGAAAGTTACTAGTATCCTTGTTTAATCTACTTACTGCTAAGACGAGTGTAAACACATCAGACCGCGGCTCCCCACCTCATCCTTGGTATAATCTTCCCATTCTCATTTTTCGTGATTGTTCAGTCCATATAGATTCCTGTACGTGCGGTTGGTGTATAAATTAGGGCGTCCTAGACTGGGTTAAAAGCCCTGGTGTATACTACAGTAACTTGCGATGGCTTCTCCCTTGTTCTTGTGCATCCTCCTGGTCGTTTTTGGCAGCTACCTTTCCATTTCTGTATCATGATTGGAGGAATGGACGTACTCCCTCCATTCCTAAATATAAGTCTTTGAAGAGATTCCACTATGAACCACATGCAGATGTATGTAGATGCATTTCAGAGTGTAGATTCATTTATTTTGCTCCGTATGTATTTCATATTGAAATCTCTACAAAAATTTATATTTAGAAACGGAGGGAATATGTATCACGAGTCCATGCATATGCATGCAGAACGCATCATGCGTACGTGCATGCATGCATGCATAGATACACGCATGGGTACTGCAAAAAAGTTTCGATCAGAGGAGAGGATCGTGAAATGCATATTATGCATGGGTGCGAAACGTGTGCATGCATGGCGAATCAGGCTGAAATGGGCCGGCTAGCCAACACACCCGTTGTATGTCGACTGACCCAAAAATAAGAGTCAGTCGACTTACACGCAGTCGCTCCCTAATTTTAAACATCAAATTCATGTGAAGACGGTACTCCATTTCCTACATGCATGTTGCTGGACGCTTGCTTCGGCTTTATCATTACTGTGTTAGATTCCCTGTTTTGTCGTGTTTAGCAAACAAGCATAGGGTCCAAATTAAGGGGCGTTAAAAAGGTCGAAGGTTTAACCTAAGTGGTTAGAAGTTGGTTGTTTGAGTTGAACTCCAAGAGTAAATTGCACTCTAGTTACAAGGTAGGAAGTGGGCACTGAACGTACATGACAAATGAGCGCGGGTTAACTCGAGGAGAGAAAGTTACTAGTATCCTTGTTTTATCTGCTTACTGCCAAGACGAGTGTAAACACATCGACGCCTCCACCTCATCCTTGGTATAATCTTCCCATTCTCATTTTTCGTGATTTCAGTCAGTCCCACATAGATTCCTGTACATGTGGTTGGTGTATAAATTAGGGCGTCCTAGACTGGGTAAAAAGCCCTGGTGTGTACTACTGTAACTTGGCAACTTGCAATGGCTTCTCCTTTGCTCTTGTGCATCCTCCTGGTGGTATTTGGCAACTACCTTTCCATTTCTGCTGCAGGCGACGGTGGGCAAAGCTTCGTTGTGGTGTCAACCAGGTCATTTCAGACACAAGATGTCTGCTCCACCTCCACATCCAGAGGTACGTACATGAATTGGGCATGGCATAATTTTCGACGTTAATCGATCTGCATGTTAGGAACATACAATATGACACTTGGATGTTTCTTTCAGTGACGCGGCGGCCAAACCGCGCCGGCGCCGCTGTGCCGCTGGTGCACAGGCACGGACCCTGTGCCAAGTCGCCGTCCACCGACAAGCCATCATCTTTCGCCGAGACACTTCACAGAAGCCGCGTCCGCGCAGACTACATCATGAGCAGAGCACTGAGGGGGAGGGGCACCACCAAGATGCAGGAGCAAGAGGAGGGCAAGGTGAGCATGCCGGCCCACCTGGGCACCTCCGTGGACTCGCAAGAGTACGTGGTGACGTTGGGCCTGGGCACGCCGGCCGTGGAGCAGGTCCTCCTCATGGACACCGGCAGCGACCTGTCCTGGGTGCAGTGCGCGCCATGTAACTTCACCGACTGCTACCCTCAGAAGGATCCCTTGTTCGACCCGCGCAAGTCGTCCACGTACGCTCCCATCCCCTGCGGCTCCGACGTTTGCAAGAGACTCCAGTCCGACCACTTCGACAATGGCTGCAGCATGAATGGCAATGGCACCCAGTCCCAGTGCGGGTATCGAGTCGAGTATGGAGGAGGATTAAAGACCAGAGGCGTGTACAGCAACGAGGCGCTCACGATGGCGCCCGGCGTCGTCATCAAGGACTTCCATTTCGGATGTGCATACCAGCAGATTGGCTCCGACGACAAGTCTGACGGCCTGCTCGGGCTCGGTGGCGCGCCCGAGTCGCTCCCTGTTCAGACCTCCGCGGTGTACGGCGGCTCTTTCTCCTACTGCCTCCCGCCGGTGAGCAGCGGCACCGGGTTCCTCGCCCTCGGCGCGCCCACCAACACCTCGGGCTTCTCCTTCACGCCCATGACCCCCTTCATGGATTACGCTACCTTCTATCTGGTGAAGCTCACCGGCATCAGCGTCGGCGGGAAGCAGCTCCGCATCCCACCGAAGGTGTTCGAGGGGGGCCTGATCGTAGACTGCGGTAATATCATCTCACATCTGCCATCGACGCCCTACGCGAAACTGCAGTCCGCGTTCCGAGCGGCCATGGCGGCTTACCCGCTCATCCCGAGCGACGAGTATGACACATGCTACAACTTCACCGGATACAACAACGTCACCGTGCCCAAGGTTGCTCTCACGTTCACCGGCGGCGTCACGATCGACCTCGATGTCCCCAACGGGGTTCTGTTGGATGGCTGTCTGGCCTTCACCGAGTCCGGGTCAGATGATTACGTCGGGTTCCTCGGCAATGTCCAGATGAGAACATTGGAGATGTTGTACGACGTCAGGGGTGGTAGACTCGGATTCCGGGCAGGTGCCTGCTGACCGCTCAAGCTGTATCACAATCGGGAGCTAGCCTACCCAAAAAAATAAGATCGGTTTGCTTATAACGGCTCGACTGCTCCACAGTGGGTGGCCCGTCTGATTATCCCTTCACTGTTATTTTTCCTTTTTTTCTGATTCTATCCCGTCGTCATTTGTGATAAGAGGATATACTCCCTCCGTTCCCAACTTGTCTTTCTAGGCATTTCAAATGGACTCAACATACGAATGTATGTAGACATATTTTAAAGTGTAGATTCACTCATTTTGCACCATATGTAGTCACTTGTTGGAATCTCTAGAAAGACAAGTATTTAGGAACGGAGGGAGTATAATATAATGACTGATGTACATTCTCAAACTCTGCAACTAAGCAAGTACTATCATATGCAATACCATGAATCTACCTTAAAGGTGCATATACGTAGGACGCTGATAACGCCCACATGTGTGGGCGTTAAAGGGTCTGGCCACATACCATGTGTGGTGTGAGCAGGAGGCAGCTCACATGTGTTGTGTGTGTGCGGACATTAAAATTGCCCACACGTGTGGGCGCGGCTACTTCATGCCACACGTTCAACAAGTACTACTCATCTCCATCCCGCGCGTGTGACACTAAGCAAAAATGCTCACACGTTCTAGCGCAGCCACGTTAGGTAACCGCGGTATGACGATTTAGTTGTCATTCTGGTTGACAGATGTATTTATCCGGGATGGCAAGTGTAATTGTAAAAACATGGCAACTCTATCTGTTTTGATTAACTATAGTTGCCATGTCTAATTTATGGTAGTTGCCGTGTATAATCAAACCGTAGTTGCCGTGTGTGATTAACTACTTGCCACACATGGTCAAATAGTAGTTGCCATGTGTGTTTACCTAGTCGCCACGTGTGGTCCAACCATAGTTGCCATGTATAGTTAATCACAGTTGTCATGTGTGTTTATCTGGTTGCCACGTACGCGCAACTGCAGTTGCCGTCTAGCAAAAGAATCACAGTTGCCATGTTTGTTTACCTAGTTGCCACGTTCGCGTAACTGCAGTTGCCATCCACACCATAGGAGTGTCGTGTGGGCGAAAATCAGTTCGCCCACACGCGCATGGACTAGGTGGTGGTTGTATGGGCAGAAACTAGTTCACCCACACAACGCAGTTGGTAACAACGTGATGCAGGGCATGTAGACAAACTCTCCAATGCCCACACACCAGCCCCGTTCTATGTGGCACATCAAATCTACCTTTTCGTATCAAGATTCGTGCAAAAGACAATCAACGACCATCCAGACGTGTGGGCGAGTTGAAGAACGCCCACACGTGTGGGCGTTAGTGCTTTCGTATACTTAATGGTACAATCCCATACTATATTAATGCAAGTATATCATGTCCAAATCATCTATTATTATATGTAAAAACTACTTGATGGGATCACTAGAAAAAAGATAAACAACCTAAAAAATACCACTATAGTTAGAAACATCTGGCCTTTAATCCGGTGGGCCTATTTTTGTGAACGTACTAGAACCTTTAGACCTTTATAATCCAGGTGGATCCATACCTTACGCAACAAATTATTTTGATCATGAATTTGGAAAATATTAATGAAATTAAAAAACAAACATTGAATTTAAAAAAGTGCATTAATTAAAGAATGTTCTAATATTTCATATAAATAATTCATGTTTTAGAATGAAAAGGTAAAAAAAACAGCTAGAAAACACAGAGAAACTAGACGAACCTTCTATACGGTTACCACGTAAGACCTATTACTGTTGCCGGTGAGTGTGGACCATGTACATGGAGACTTTGTCTAAAAATAGTACCAGCAGACGGCTATATGGGGGGGGGGGGGGGCGGGGGGCAATAATCGCGAGTGGATATGCGGTTTGAATACGCGTGAGCCGTATAAGGATTTTAACCAGTCGTATAAATATTCGGTGTTGCCGTGTCTTCTGCCGCAGTAAATGGCATGCAAGGCAGGGGAGGGCATTAAACCGAGGCATGTGCTCTCACGCATTAAACCAGCGAGCTGCCAACCCTCACGCATCCTTGACTTTCGGCATCTAGTCGTTGTAGCTCCAGAATTTGTACTCAATGGCCAGCAAAAATTTTACATTACCACTTTGTCACTTTACTTGTTTATGAAAATTACTGAACCTGATATTGTACTGTTGTGCGGAATGGTTTGTCCATGTACTATGCGGTATAATTTGTTTATTATAATAAGTGTTTTGGTATTTGTACTATGAAGATTACCAAACAAAAAATCAGTTATTTCCCAACTGAACTTATCATCTTAAAGTTACTAAAAACAGTTTAGTACTATTCAGATTACTGTTCCTCATAATATGTTTATTATAATGTTGCCTGCTCAGTTTCGCATTAGGTAATATATTAATTAATTTCAGCACTAATGAATTAATTAAACATTTTCCAATGCCATGTTTTACTCGTATAAAAAGCTTCCCGAAGAAATTTTCATTGTTTTTTTAATAATTATGAAAAGATAAAACTTCCTGGCGAGGGGACAGGTGGCACGCTAGGTTTCATCCGAGTCGCCACCTCATGGAGAGGGACGCAAGCGGATGTTTCCAAGAAAGGACTTTGCGATATCTCACACAAGGTTACTTCTGATACAACACACATAGTGTCTCGTTAGTATTCACTTCAGTGATCTAAACGCTTTTATATTTTTTACAGAGAGGGTAATCACGAAACACCTTTATGCTATTATTATATTCATTTAAACTTCCAAATTCCAATCAATATTATACAATTTTGTTTGTGCATTATCACTAAGATTTTCTTGTGACGCTTCTCCCGTTTTCTAATAGAACTTTCATAATCAGCCAACTAACAGACGTGCATTTAATTTTCTTTTTCAAATAGACCTTATCCCGCGGCGCACGGCGGGATTAAATGCCCAATCACACGCCGACACAACTTTTACCACGGCGCCAACTTGTCTATCGCCCCTGACCGTGTACTGTGTTTTTTTTTTGCGGGTGACCATGTACTGTGCTATCTATTCACTCTGACACATGCAGCACTGTCATACACGACGTGCTCCAGTTAGCTATCCATTTAGTACTCCAGAACGCATAATAACAGTGCTGAAGATGCTGTTCTAGCCTGTACCGTGCGAGAAACCAGCTAGTGCGAGTGATTAATTATGTCCACCGAGCAATAGGAGCAGTTATTTTGCATCGCCTAGGCCGGCCTTAGTCATACGAACATAAATGACTCCTGGACCACTGGTGTGGTGTATACCACGGCGTATTCAGGAGAGCTGGTAATTAACGTTTCACGTATTGCGAATGAACTATAATAAGTAGCAATCACAACGCTCGGACGGACGCCCGTGATTTCGATAGCCGTGGCTGCATGTCTCAAAAATTCACGTTGTGGGGGGGGGGGGGGGGGGGGGGGCTAGTGACCGGACGCGCAGTCTTTTTTGCATTTATTTTGCCCATTTTCTTTCATTCTTTTTCTTTTTTCCTTATTTGTTTTTCCCTTTTCCTTTTTTTCTTTTAGGTTTCTTTATTTTTGCCTTTTCTATTCCTTTTCCAAATCTGTAAAGCCGTTGAACTTCATTGAAAGTTATTTTTTTCAAATCCACTAACTTTTGTTTGGAATCTTGCACTATTTTCAAATTCATTTACCATTTTTGACATTTATATAAATTTTGAAAATCAAGAAAAAATGACAAATTAATTATATTTTCTAAATTTGCTCACATTTTTTCAAATTTGTGAACAATTTCCAACTTTGATCATCTTAGAAATTCCTAAATGTTTTTTGAACTTCGCAAACTCGTTCAACCTCGTGAAAAAATCAAAAAATGCTGTAAAAGGGTACAATCTATGCTGTTTTAGTCTTTATCGATGCTAGAAAAAATTATAACTCTAATGATCCCAAAAACTTGTGTTGTTTTCTTTTGTAATGTTCCCACTTGTTTAAAAAATATTCACGTTTTCAAGTGCATGAATTTGGAAAATGTTCCTGAAATTGAAAAACTAGTCTTGAATTTGAAAAAATGTTCATGAATTAAAATAAGTTCAGAATGTCGTTATGAATAATTCATTTTTTTGGGATGAAAAAAGAAAACAAAAAGGAAAAAGGGAAAAACAAAAATAGAATAGGAAGAGAATACAAAAAACGAACAGAAACTGCTTGAGCTCCTTGTTGCGTCAATTCTCTTGTACTCTTTTCGTGTGTAATCTGTTCATCTTGTGAAATAGAGCAGCAGTTTTGCCTTGGAACAACAAGTGATTGTTGATTCTGTGTAAATAGAGTAATTTTGTATTGTGAAATTCATTCGTTCGTCGTCGACTCTTGGAACGAGTGTTGATGGATACTATAGTATTCGTCGTCGTCCATTCGTTGTACTTGGACTGTTGGGTCAGATTTTTTTTTAACAAAAAAGTTCTATGCGATCTGTGATTTTTTAGGCTGACCGCAAATATACTTTTTTTTGCCATCTGTTATTATAGGGTTGACAACGAAGCCATAGTTTAGCTGACGGCAAAATCTTTACCGCCTGCCCGATGAAAAGCTGACGGCAAAGTACTCTTTGCGGATTTAGGCTTTGCCGACACTCTTTGTCGTCTGCCAGTTGACGGCAAAATCTTTGCTGTCTGTATTTCAGCCTTTGCCGTCTGTACTTGCCTGACGGCAAACTATCTAATTCATGTAGTGCTGCATGGATATCTGGGACGATGTCAGGAACGCCCGGGGTAGCCCGGTTGAAAACACTCCTGTGTTTGATTGTTCGGGCAACACTTATGGGTTGCTGACAGACATACGGGTTGGATCCTGGACTACTCAATTCCGAGGTAAACCTACTGTTGTCTTGTGATAGCTAAGCTGGATGTCTGGAATGCAACAACTTGGATGATCCGGCAATAGCGCGGACATCCGGGTAGGAACCCGGACAATGCGACAGTGAAAATGGAAGTGGCTATTTAACAAGATTGATTTTGTGGATAGGATGACCAATGACTTTTTAGTAGAGATGTGAGTGGAATGACGCTGCGAAGATGTTGACTTGAGCAAATATTTCATGAACCCCTTTGATCATCTCTTAATAGTGTGGGATCCCTGTAACTCAAGATTTAACCGAAAAAACTACGGTTATTTTCTCGTTGTCACCATGCTGGAGTCATATTCACTTTGGTGCCTCGATCCACACACATAGATGCCAAGGGGTCTAATAACTTGTGTATTCACTTAACAAACATGATTAGTCTTTTGTATGTACTAGATCATGATGGCACGCGTAGTCGCACCCATATATTTTGACAAAAAATGATAGGAACATTACGAAGATGTAGGCACCAAAAATCTCTAGTTTTTTTTTCTAGGATTCACAATATGGTCCCTCAATATAGGCAAGAAATATAAGTAAACAAACTCAAGGAAATTGAATTGTGAAAAAAGGAATCAGATCAAATCACAGCCAGCCAAAGGAACATCATGCAAGTAAAGGCTTGTTCTCCCGTCTAGTCTAGAAATTAATAATTAAGTTGATTATTAGAAGGAACAGATGACCACATAAACCTGTTTATACAGAACAATCGAGACACTATTTCCTTAAGAAATATGCATAATCTGAATTAACTTCAAATTTTGAAGCATGCTTTAATTTATTTGAAGCATTTAAACATCAAATTCATGTGAAAATTATAGAAGATGGTACATGTCGTACCATGTCGCTCGAGGCTTGCTTCGGCTTTATCATTACTCTGTTACTAAAAAAGCATAGGGTCCAAAATAAGGGGCACTAAAAGAGTTGAAGATTTAACCGAAGTGGTTAGAAGTTAGATGTTTGAGTTGGACTGTAAGAATAAATTGCACTCTAGTATCTAGTTACAAGGTAAGAAGTGGACAGTTGAACGTACATGACAAAGGACTGCGGGTTAATTCGAGGAAAGAAAGTATCATTGTTTTTTGTGTAGTTACTGCTAAGACGAGTGTATTGTAAACACATCCACGTACGGCTCCACCCCATCAATCCTTGGTATAATCTTCGAGCCCATTTTCATTTTTGGTGATTGTTCAGTCCCACTTAGATTCCTGTGTGGTTGGTGTATAAATTTGGGCGTCCTATACTGGGTTAAAAGCCCTGGTGTATACTACTGTAACTTCCAATGGCTTCTCCTCACTTGTTCTTGTGCATCCTCCTTGTCGTATTTGGCAGCTACCTTGCCACCATTTCTGCTGCAGGCGACGGTAAGCAAAGCTTCGTTGTGGTGTCAACCAGCTCATTTCAGACGCAAGATGTCTGCTCCACCTCCACATCCACATCCACAAGTACGTACATGACTTGAGCATGGCATAATTTTCGACGTTAATCATGGATTTGCATGTTAGGAACATACAATATGCATGACACTGGGATGTTTCTTTCAGTGAAGCCGCGGCCAAACCGCGCCGGCGCCGCTGTGCCTCTGGTGCACAGGCACGGACCCTGTGCCAAGTCTCCGTCCACCGACAAGCCATCATCTTTCGCCGAGGCGCTTCACAGAAGCCGCGTCCGCGCAGACTACATCATGAGCAGAGCACTGAGGGGGAGGGGCACCACCACCACCATGGAGATGCACGAACAGGAGGAGGGCAAGGTGAGCATCCCGGCGCACCTGGGCACCTCCGAGGACTCGCAGGAGTACGTGGTGACGTTGGGCCTGGGCACGCCGGCCGTGGAGCAGGTCCTGCTCCTGGACACCGGCAGCGATCTGTCGTGGGTGCAGTGCGCGCCATGCAACTCCACCGACTGCTACCCTCAGAAGGATCCCTTGTTCGACCCGCGCAAGTCCTCCACGTACGCTCCCATCCCCTGCGGCTCCGACGTCTGCAAGAGCCTCAAGTCCAACCACTTGGACAATGGCTGCAGCATGAACGACAATGGCACCCAGTCCCAGTGCGGGTATCGAGTCGAATACGGAGGAGGTTTAAAGACCAGGGGCGTGTACAGCACCGAGGCGCTCACGCTGGCTCCCGGCGAAGTGGTCAAGGACTTCCATTTCGGCTGCGCATACAAGCAGCGCGGTGCCGACGACAAGTCCGACGGCCTGCTCGGGCTCGGCGGGGCGCCCCAGTCGCTCCCGGTCCAGACCTCCGCCCTCTACGGCGGCTCCTTCTCCTACTGCCTCCCGCCGGTGAGCAGTGGCACCGGGTTCCTCGCCCTTGGCGCGCCCAGCAACACCTCGGGCTTCTCATTCACGCCGATGACTGACTTCATGGATGATGGAACCTCCTACCTGGTGAAGCTCACCGGCATCAGCGTCGGCGGGAAGCAGCTCCGCATCCCACGGAAGGTGTTCGAGGGGGGCCTGATCGTGGACTGCGGTAATATCATCTCACATCTACCGTCGACGCCCTACGCTAAACTGCGGTCCGCGTTCCGGGCGGCCATGGCGGCTTACCCGCTCATCCCTAGTGATGACGACGACACATGCTATAACTTCACCGGATACAGCGATGTTACCGTGCCCAAGGTCGCACTCACGTTCACGGGCGGCGTCACGGTCGACCTCGATGTCCCCAATGGAGTTCTGCTGGATGGCTGTCTGGCATTCACCGAGTCCGGGTCAGATGGTTACGTGGGGTTCCTCGGCAATGTCCAAATGAGAACGTTGGAGATGTTGTACGACGCTAGGGGTGGTGGACTTGGATTCCGGACAGGTGCGTGCTGACCCTCAAGCTATCCCAATCGGGAGCTAGCTTGCCAAAAAAATAAGATCGGTTTGCCTGTTAACTGCTCGACTGCTCCACAGTGGGTGACCCGTGTCCGATCATCCCGTCGCTGTTATTTTCCGTTTTTGTCCAATTCTATCTTGATGTCATTTGTTATCTGTTCTATCTACTTAATAAGAATGTAATGTTTCATCTTTCACTTTTCTTCCCTTTCATCCACCCTTTCTCGTATGATAATCAATAATATTAATCGGAAACACTAACGCCCACACGTGTGGGCGTCTGGCAACTCGCCCACACGCATGGATCCTCGTCCAATCAATTTTGCACGAATCTTGACGCGTTCTAGCAGCTTTTGTGTGCCACGTAGGACTGGGCAGGTGTGTGGGCATTCATTCGGTCGCCCACACGTTCTTTTTCATCACACGGGGGGCTGGTGTGTGGGCGTTTAGCAATTCACCCACACACCACTTTTCACACACGCAAAGGTGTTGGTGTGTGGGCGTTTATCACTTCGCCCACACACCTGTCGCCTCGCCCACACCCAAAGCTGTCAGTTGCCATGTATTTCTGCAGGGTACATGGCAACTGCCCTAGCTTTGCTTGTAAACAGATGGCAACTCTCTTTTTCTCCGAGTTGCCATGTGTTTTTGCATGGTACATGACAACTGCCCTGGCGTGCACGTAAGCAGATGACAACTCTTTCTTTGTACATGGCAACTGCCCTAGCGTGCTTGTGAGCACATGGCAACTCTCTCTTTTACGCGAACATGTTTTTTTGCCATGCTTTTTTTGTAGTGCTACATGGCAACTGCCTAAGTGTTAGTAGGTGGCAATTTCTAATTTTTTAAAATCATGGCAACTGCAGTAGACCATACCATACATGACAACTGCAGTTGAGCAACCATGGCAATTGTAGTTGTCTGACATGGCAACTGTAGTTCAGCGACATGACAACTGCAGTTAAATGGACATTGAAGAGGGTCCGGAACATGGCAACTGCGGGGACGCATGGTGACTGTCACGCTGAACGTGCAGGACCATGAGATAGGTGGCTGAGAGAGGTCGTGTGGGCGTCATGCATTTTGCCACACACAAGCGTGTGAGAGGGACCACAAGGGGAAAAAAGGCGTGTGGGCGCTAGTTGTTTTGCCCACACTTAGGCGTGTGGGCAGATCCTCTTAGACACCACACAAAACGTGTGGACAGACCCCTTAACGCCCACACGTGTGGCAGTTATCGTCGTCCATATTAATTTGCTTACCTTCTGAACCAATTTCACTTTAGTTTACTTACCAAAATTCTCATCAAACTATAGGGTAATATGGGCAGGTAAATCATAAACTAACGTATTAGAATATTTATACCCGTTGCAATTGTTCAAGTAAGAGGATATAATGTAATAACTCTACATTTTTAAACTCTGCAACTAAGCAAATATATCATATGCAATACCTTGAATCTACCTTAATGGTACATATAATTATCGTACACTCCTTTACTATGCCAATGCAAGTAAAGTAGTATATATATCCAAATCCATCCTAATATTGATACGTATAAAAAATACATGATGGGATCACCAGAAAAAGATAAATAACCTTTAACAATCCCACAATAATTAGAAACATCTAGCCTTTAATCCGGTGGGCCTATTTTCGTCAATGTACTAGAACCTTCAGTAGATCTTCATAATCCAGGTGACCCGTACCTTATTGTTTGCACACGAACACGCCACCGTATACCTCCAATGCCGAAGGTGATGCACCGCAGCTCACATCGAAGGAGATCCGTCGGAAAGCACGGTACGCAAGCAATCCGGCGGGTGCTTTGGAGCACCCGAAACCCCACGCGCCCGGGAGGGACCCCGTCTGGACGCGCGGCGGCTGTGGGCCGCCCTAGGCCGGTTCGCCCGCCCGTAGAGCCTCTAGGATCGTCGCCCTTCAATACGAAGAACGAGAGACAAAGAACAAGGAAGAGATTAGAGTAAAAAGTAGATGAGTTTGCAACTGTGTGTTGTTCAATCGGCCATCACCTCTCACGTGTAAAGGCGGCTGGACTTTCCGTGCAAGAAAGAACTTGGATTCATGTCCAAAGACCTAATTTGACTCTATTTCGGATGATTTGGGCCGAACTCTCTAAAACAGTTCGGCTAAAAATTTGACTGCACCTTGCAGGTCGATTTTGATGCAGTAAACGATCTCGCATGGAAATCGCGTAAAAAGAAAAGTTGTTCGTCTCCAAAAAACGAAAAATAACCATTTCATGCATTTTTTCATTTGACTCCACCCTAAGGCCTTAATCATCCCCGTACCGATCAGACCTACGAAAACTCGCAGTCCCGATCCGGACTGGACTGTTGACCGGACTGTCTGGTACGAAGAGAAGCTTTGGACGATTTTCACGATCTAGACCGGACAGTCTGATCCAATTTCCGGACAGTCCGGCCATGTTCAATTTTTCTGCAGCAACATTGTTTTGGCTTTAACTTGTGCATACGACCCTGGATCAAGGCGATTTTTATATCAAAATCAACCGTTTCGACGAGACACACAACTTTGATGTTGAAACTTTTTCCATTCGAAGTCATCTTGATTGCGTTTTGTGCATGCAAAAATCTGATGTCAACACATGCCCCCTTGTTTTTCAGCAAAGCTTGCGCGCCGAAAAATAACTTGCAAGACGTTGGTCTAAGAACGATGTCAACACTCCATCGGCCATTTATATGTGCTTGGGGTGATAATTTCTATATCGGTCATTGATTTTAACTTTTTGTTCACATCATACCTTGTAACCGATTACCACCAATCAGCTTTAAAGAGATGAGAATGAACCCGTTCCTTGTAGCACTAAGGAAATCAAACTCCGAGAGGTCACACCCTGTTAAGCAAGTAACATCGGGATGATTCCAATCCACTGATTCATCGGCCAAAGCAACACAAGTCAAATCATCCGCGTGAATGACTTCTACCTCATCATCAACCCATTGTATTAAGAATTAATGCATGGTAGATGGCACACATTGGTTAGCATGAACCCAATCGCGGCCTAAAATAACAATATAGTTACCTTGCACCTTGGTGATGAAGAATGTGGTGGCCAAAGTTTTGCTTCCCATGGTGAGCTCCATGCACATCACACCTTTGACCTCTGTCTCTTCTTTACCCTCAAATCTATTAAGAACCATATTGGTCTTCATTAATGCATCATCATCTAACCCCAACTTCTTGAAGACTGATACGTCTCCGTCGTATCTATAATTTTTGATTGTTCCATACCAATATTCTCCAACTTTTATATACTTTTGGCAACCTTTTATACTATTTTTTGGGACTAACATATTGATCCAGTGCCCAGTGCCAGTTCCTGTCTGTTGCATGTTTTTTGTTTCACAGAAACCCAATATCAAACGGAGTCCAAACGGGATAAAAACGGACGGAGATTTTTTTGAAATATTTATGATTTTTGGGAAGTGAAATCAATGCGAAACGGTGTCCGGGGTGGTCACGAGGTAGGGGGGCGCGCCCTACCCCCCCCCCCCCCCCAAGCGCGCCCCTGACCCTCGTGGTGCACCCGTAAGGCGGTTGACACTCTTCTTTTGGTGCAAGAAAGCTAATTTTATGAGAAAGATCTGGGCGAAAGATTCACCCCAATCGGAGTTACAGATCTCCAGATATAAAGGAAACGGTGAAGGGGTAGAATCAGAGAACGCAGAAACAGAGAGATAGATCCAATCTCGGAGGGGCTATCGCCCCTCCCAAGCCATGTGAGCCAAGAAACAGAGGGGAAACCCTTCTCCCATCTAGGGAGGAGGTCAAGGAAGAAGAAGAAGAAGGGGGCCCCTCTCCCCCTTGCTTCCGGTGGCGCCGGAGCGCTGCCGGGGGCCATCATCATCATCGCGATCTTCACCAACACCGCCGCCATCTTCACCAACATCTCCACCAAATCTTCCTCCCTCTATGCAGCGGTGTAACCTCTCTCTTACCCGTTGTATTCTCTACTTAAACATGGTGCTCAACGCTATAAATTATTCCCCAATGATGTATGTCTATCTTATGATGTTTGAGTAGATCTGTTTTGTCCTATGGGTTAATTGATGATTGTGATTGGTTTGAGTTGCATGTTTTATTATTGGTGTTGTCCTATGGTGCTCTCCGTGTCGCGCAAGCGTGAGGGATCCCTGCTATAGGGTTTGCAATATGTTTATGATTTGCTTATGGTGGGTGGCGTGAGTGACAGAAGCACAGACCCGAGTAAGTAGGTTGTTTGCGTATGGGATAAAGGGGACTTGATACTTTAATGCTATGGTTGGGTTTTACCTTAATGATCTTTAGTAGTTGCGGATGCTTGCTAGAGTTCCAATCATAAGTGCATATGATCCAAGTAGATAAAGTATGTTAGCTTATGCCTCTCCCTCAAATAAAATTGCAATAATGATTACCGGTCTAGTTATCGATTGCCTAGGGACAAATAACTTTCTCATAACAAAAAGCTCTCTACTAATATTTACTTTATTGCTTCTTTATCTAAACAGCCCCTAGCTTTTATTTACGTGCTCTTTATTATCTTGCAAACCTATCCAACATCTCCTACAAAGTACTTCTAGTTTCATACTTGTTCTAGGTAAAGCGAACGTCAAGCGTGCGTAGAGTTGTATCGGTGGTCGATAGAACTTGAGGGAATATTTATTCTACCTTTAGCTCCTCGTTGGGTTCAACACTCTTGCTTATCGAAAACTGTTGCGATCCCCTATACTTGTGGGTTATCAAGACCTTTTTCTAGCGCCGTTGCCGGGGAGTCATAGCGTGGGGTGAATATTCTCGTGTGTGCTTGTTTGCTTTATCACTAAGTAATTTTTATTTGCTGTTCTTAGTTGTTTTCTATCTTTAGTTGTGGGTAGGAAATGCAAAATACCAAAAAAATTAGTTGTACCTACTGCTCCAATGGTTGAGGAACCACTCAAAATCTATCACACTACTGAAGCTTTTTACTTGGATCATCTTCGATCCCTATGTGCTCGTGCTGAAACCCCAACTAGCTTAGTTGAGGGCAAATCTTTAGATGAGCATGCTTGTTATGTGTGACATCGTATATCTGAAAAAGGGAAACTATTATGGGGTCAAATTCAACGTTTGCAATGCTATGCTTGGAATTTATGTGAAATATATGATGTTACTTGTTGTTCTGAAGACCCTAAGAAACACCTACCCTATCAATGCTTGTTTAGTGATAATGGAATCGTATCTTCGTATGCTAAGGGTGTTTACAATTACTATGATGTTCAACAAATTGAAGAATTTGTTGCTTTTAAGGGTGCTTTGGAAATTGCTTCTTTGATTGAAAAGTATGATGCTACTCTTCACAATCCTGAAAATTTTGCCATACTTGAATATTGTTATGAGAATTATGCTTCTAATGCCTATGTTAAACAATATATCGAGGCTTACCCCGCTGTCCAAGAAGAGACTAATATTTTGCAGGAGCCTATGGAAGAGGAAATTGATGAAACTGTGAGCTCATTGAATGAAAAAGATGATGATGAGAGCGAAGAACAAAAGGAGGAAGAGCGGATTGATCACCTGTGCCCACCTTGTAATGAGAGTAACTCTTCAACTCATACATTGTTTAATTCCCCTTCGTGCTTACCGAAGGATGATTGCTATGACCCCGTTGATTCTATTGAAATATCCCTTTTTGATGATGCTTGCTATGCTTGTGGCCAAGATGCCAATATGAATTATGCTTATGGATATGAACTTGATATAGTTCCTTATGTTAAACATGAAATTGTTGCTATTGCACCCACGCATGATAGTCTTATTATCTTTTTGAACTCTCCCTACTACACTATATCGGAGAAGTTTGTGCTTATTAAGGATTATATTGATGGGTTGCCTTTTACCGTTGCACATAATGATTTTGATGAATATAATATGCATGTGCTTGCTGCTCCTACTTGCAATTATTACGAGAGAGGAACTATACCTCCACCTCTCTATGTTTCCCATACGATAGAATTTCAAGAAATTGCTTATACTATGCATTGGCCTTTATTTGGTGTGCATGAATTGTTCTTTTATGACATGCCGATGCATAGGAAGATAGTTAGACTTCGTCATTACATTATATATGTTACTTTGTGCTCATTACTAAATTACAAATCATTGTTAATTAAAATTGGCTTTGATATACCTTGGGATCCGGGTGGATTCATTACTTGAGCACTAAATGCCTAGCTTAATGGCTTTAAAGAAAGCGCTGCCAGGGAGGCAACCCGGAAGTTTTAGAGAGTCATTTATTTCTGTTGAGTGCTTTTATTTAGTTTAAGAACACAAAAATAGAGAGGGTAACCTAAAAACTTTTCAAAAAGGAAAGTGAAAGTGAGAAAGACAAGCATTGTTGAAGTGGGAGAGCTCCTTGAACTTTGTTCATGCTCACGGAAACTTTGTGAATCTTGATTATAGAAACTTTTCATAAAAAATAATTATTCCCTTGTACAATTCCATTGTATTATAAAAATAATGTGCTAAGGTTTGCCTTTAAGATGTTTACAATGCTTGTTGGTTTATACGGTGCAGAACAGAAACTTTGGCTGTAGTGCATGATTTTACATTTTTAACTGGAAAGTCAAACGGTTCTGATTCCTTTTTCACTGTCTTGCTGTATAACTTGTTTATTTTTACTAATTTTGGTAGAATTTTTGGGGTACCAGAAGTATGGTGGATGTTCAGATTGCTACAGACTGTTCTGTTTTTGATGCATAGTTTGCTTGTTTTGATGAATCTATCAATTTATATCTGTGGATTAAGCCATGAAAAAGCTATATTATAGTAGACACAGTGCAAAAACAATATATGAATTGGTTTGCAACAGTACTTAGAGTGGTGATTTGCTTTATTATACTAACAGATCTTACCGAGTTTTCTGTTGAAGTTTTGTGTGGATGTAGTGTCTAATCGAGGATGTCTCGATATGAGGAAAAGGAAGAGAGGCAAGAGCTCAAGCTTGGGGATGCCCGAGGCACCCCAAGTAAATATTCAAGGAGACTTAAGCGTCTAAGCTTGGGGATTCCCCAGAAGGCATCCCCTCTTTCTTCAACAAGTATCAGTATGCTTTCGAATTCGTTTCGTTCATGCATTATGTGCAAGTCTTGGAGCGTCTTTTGCATTTAGTTTTCACTTTTATTTTATGCACCATGCTGTTATGAGATAGTACTTGGTTGATTTATAGAATGCTCATTGCACTTCACTTATATCTTTTGAGTGTGGCTTTATAGAATGCTTCATGTGCTTCACTTATATCATTTGAAGTTTGGATTGCCTGTTTCTCTTCATATAGAAAACCGCCATTTGTAGAATGCTCTTTTGCTTCACTTATAATTGTTAGAGTGTGGTCACATCTTTTGTAGAAAGAACTATACTCTCTTGCTTCACTTATATCAATTTAGAGAGATGACAGGAATTGGTTATTCACATGGTTAGTCATAAAATCCTACATAAACTTGTAGATCGCTGAATATGATATGTTTGATTCCTTGCAATAGTTTCGCGATATAAAGGTGGTGATATTAGAGTCATGCTAGTGGGTGGTTGTGGATTGTAGAGACACTTGTGTTGAGGTTTGTGATTCCCGTAGCTTGCACGTATGGTGAACCGCTTTGTGATGAAGTTGGAGCACAATTTTATTTATTGATTGTCTTCCTTATGAGTGGCGGTCGGGGACGAGCGATGGTCTTTTCCTACCAATCTATCCCCCTAGGAGCATGCGCGTAGTACTTTGTTTTCAATGGCTTGTAGATTTTTGCAATAAGTATATGAGTTCTTTATGACTAATGTTGAGTCCATGGATTATACACACTCTCACCCTTCCATCATTGCTAGCCTCTTCGGTACCGTGCATTGCCCTTTGTCACCTCGAGAGTTGGTGCAAACTTCGCCGGTGCATCCAAACCCCGTGATACGATACGCTCTATCACACATAAGCCTCCTTATATCTTCCTCAAAACAGCTACCATACCTACCTATTATGATATTTCCATAGCCATTCCGATATATATTGCCATGCAACTTTCATCATCATCATCATATCCATGACTTGAGCTTTTCATTGTCATATTGCTTTGCATGATCGTAAGATAGCTAGCATGATGTTTTCATGGCTTGTCCGTTTTTATGTCATTGCTACGCTAGATCATTGCACATCCCGGTACACCGCCGGAGGCATTCATATAGAGTCATATCTTTGTTCTAGATATTGAGTTGTAAATAAATAAAAGTGTGATGATCATCATTATTAGAGCATTGCCCCAGTGAGAAAAGGATGATGGAGACCATGATTCCCCCACAAGTCGGGATGAGACTCCGGACTTTATGAAAAATAAAAGAGGCCAAAGAAGCCCAAAAAAAGAGGCCAAAGAAGCCCACCAATAAAAAGAAAAAGAAAAAATAATAATAAAAAAATGAGGGAAAAAGAGAGAAGGGGCAATGTTACTATCCTTTTACCACACTTGTGCTTCAGAGTAGCACCATGTTCTTCGTAGAGAGAGCCTCCTATGCTTTCACTTTCATATACTAGTGGGAATTTTCATTATAGAGATGGCGTCGATGAGGCGCTGTCCGAGGAGTGCTGGAAGGAGGCCATGCACGCTGAACTTTCCGCGATCCATGACAGCGGCACCTGGGAGATGGCAGTGCTCCCACCCGGACACAAAGCCATCGGGCTCAAATGGGTGTACAAGGTAAAGAAGGATCCTGCAGGTCACATTGTGAAGCACAAAGCACGACTTGTGGCAAAAGGCTACGCGCAATGGCAAGGCATGGACTACGACGAGGTGTTCGCGCCGGTGGCCAGCATGGAGACCGTGCATCTGCTCCTGGCGCTCGCGCGCACCATGGGTGGGCGGTGCACCACATGGACGTCAAGAGCGCGTTCCTGAACGGTGATTTGCAGGAGGAGGTATACATTCATCAGCCTCCAGGGTACGTCGATGACAAGAACCGGCACGGTGTGCTGCGGCTGCGCAAGGCCTTGTACGGCCTACGCAGGCACCACGTGCCTGGAACACCAAGCTGGACTCGGCGCTCACCTCGCTTGGGTTCGAGCGCAGCCCACTCGAGCATGATGTGTATAGGAGAAACACCCGTGCCTCAACTCTCATCGTCGGTGTGTACGTGGATGATCTGGTGATCACCGGGTCTGACAAGGGCGACATCGACAAGTTCAAGGAGGAGATGAAGTGCAAGTTTGCCATGAGTGATCTTGGACTTCTGTCTTACTACCTCGGCATCGAGGTGGCTCAGAGAGGTGATGCGATCACTCTTTGCCAGAGAGACTACGTCGGCAAGATCCTCGCCGCGGCCGGCATGGTCGGCTGCAACGCGATGCACACGCCTATGGAGAGCAGGCTGCCACTGCGCAAGCGGGACTCAGGGGGAGTCATCGACGCGACGCTCTATCGGAGCATCATGGGCAGTCTCCGCTACCTCTGCAACACGCGTCCCAACATCACATTTGCTGTCGGCATGGTGAGCAGGTACCTGGAGGCGCTGGGAGCACCGCACTGGGCGGCCATGAAGCACATCCTCCGTTACATCTCGGGGACGGCGGGATACGGATGCTGCTACAAGCGAGGTGCAGGAGCACCGACGCTGATCGGCTTCAGTGACAGCGACCACGCCGGCGACAAGGACGATTGCAAGAGCACCACTGGCGTGGTGTTCTTCCTTGGCTCAAGTGCTGTCACGTGGGCGTCCCAGAAGCAGAAGATCGTCACACTCTCGTCTTGCGAGGCAGAGTACGTCGCGGCAACATCAAGTGCATGCCAGGGCGTGTGGCTCTGTCGGCTCCTGGGAGATCTGATCGGAGACGCCCCAACGAAGGTGAAGCTGCGCGTTGACAACATGTCAGCGATCGCACTTTGCAAAATCCCCATCTATCACGAGCGCAGCAAGCACATCGACATCAAGTACCACTTCATCCGCGAGTGCATCGATGATGGCAAGGTGGACGTCGATCACGTCAGCACTGACCACCAGCTTGCTGATACTCTCACCAAGGCGCTGGGCCGCGTCAAGTTCATCGACATGCGTCTGAAGCTCGGCGTCATGGAGGTATGAATCTGCTCGCCAGGCTTAGGGGGAGAAATGTTGAAGCTTAAGCCTGATGACAATTTCGTCAGTTAACTATAGCACTTCAGGCTGTTGTCAACAACGGCAAGATCTCTGTCAGTTAGCTGGTTAGGATTAGTTTTGCTTCAGCAGAATAATCGGTCAGCTCGTTGAGTTAGTCGTCGAGCTGATCTAGTTAGTGTGTAGGATGTTGATCGTGTGTCCGTGGGATGGCGCGGAGATAACGCACGAAGCACGACATCATCGAGGGAGTGGCTCGACGATCGTGGGATGGCACGGTCAGTAGGCTTAGTCATGTCTTGGTTTTATGGTTTCAGTTAGCTTGTAAGCAGCTACAAATAAGGAAAGGAAAAATGAAAAGCAGCAGTTGTTGTGTGCTGCGCAAAATCCTCGTGTTCATCTCTCTCTATGTGTGTTCGTGAGCTGGGTTTCATCACTTGGCCCTAACACACATCACGTTTTGGCCATACGACATCACAACATGCCATACAAAAACAAGTTAGACATCCTCTACTTTGTTGTTGCAAATTTTACGTGGCTACTATGCGAAACTAGGAAGAACCATTCTTACCTGCGTAAAGCCACAACGATGATAATCAAGTTGCCTTTTAACCTTCTACAAGGACCGCCTTTGCCAAATTAGATTCAGCTAAAGTAGGAGAGACAGACACCCGCTAGCTACCTTATGCAAAACAAGTTACATGTCTGTCGGTGGAATCGGTATCTTGTGTGTGGACAAGTAAGGTTGGTCCGGGCCGCTTCACACCACAATACTGCCGAATCCAAATAAGACAAGAGAGTTAATCAATTTGAGCATCAACACCCACAACTCTTAGTGCTCTACTCATGCATATACATCTACACATAGACCTAGCTCTGATGCCACTATTGGGGAACGAAGCATGAAAATCAAAAAAATCCCTATGAACACACAAGATCTACCTAAGAGAAGTGCAACAACGAGAGGGGAGAGTGTGTCTACGTACCCTCGTAGACCGTAAGTGGAGGCGTATATACCGCGGTTGATTTAGTCATACTCTTCGCGATCCGATCACGATCCAACCGATCTAGTGCCGAACAAATGACACCTCCAAGTTTAGCACACGTGCGGCTCGATGACGTCTCCTCCTCCTTGATCCAACAATAGAAGGCGAATAAGTAGATGGGATCACAACCAACACAACGGTGTGGTGGTGATGGTGGTGGTGGAGTCGGAATACCGGCAGGGCTTCGCTGAGCGAAAAACCATGGACGAGAACTATGTCGGGAGGGAGAGATGGGGCAGCAGCCAAGGCCAATGTATTGGGTGCCTTGCTGCACCCCTCCCCTATATTTATGTGCGTGGGATGGCTGGGAGTCCAGACCTACTCCTAATAGGAGTTGGCGCCAAGGGGAAGAGGACTTGGACTCCAAATGCAATCCTATTCCTACTAGGACTCCCTTTTTCCCTTCCCTAGCCACATGGGCTTTTGAGGACTTGGTGCACCTAGCCCAATAAGGCCAGGGCGCCTCCCCTCAGGCCATGCCAACCCTTGGGATGTGGTGGACCCACTTGTGGGCTTCCGGACCCCTCTGGGATCCTCCAGAACCTTCTGGGAGATGATGTCTACTATGCAATCTTCTTCTTGTAGACTCGTGTTGGGCATCCAAGTGCAGAGTTTTGTAGGACAGTAGCAAATTTCCCTCAAGTGGATGGCCTAAGGTTTATCAATCTGTGGGATGCGTAGGATGAAGATGGTATCTCTCAAACAACCCTGCAACCAAATAACAAAGAGTCTCTTGTGTTCCGAACACACCCAATACAATGGTAAATTGTATAGGTGCACTAATTCGGCGAAGAGATGGTGATACAAGAGCAATATTGATGGTAGATATGGGTTTTTGTAATCTGAAAATATAAAAACAGCAAGGTAACTAGTAACAAAAGTGAGCGAAAACGGTATTGCAATGCTTCGAAACAAGGCTTAGGGTTCATACTTTCACTAGTGCAAGTTCTCTCAACAATGATAACATGATTAGATCATATAACAATCCCTCAATGTGCAACGAAGAATCACTCCAAAGTTTCTATCACGGAGAACATAAGATGAAATTGCTTGTAGGGTACGTAACCACCTCAAAGTTATTCTTTCCGATAAATCCATTGAGATATTCCTATAAGTGTCACAAACAGCCCTAGAGTTCGTAGTAAAATAACACCATATGACACACATCAATCAAACCCTAATGTCACCTAGATACTCCAATGTCACCACAAGTATCTGTGGGTCAATTATACGATATTCATCAAACAACTTTAGATTCATAGTATTCAATCCAACACAAAGAACTTCATGAGCATCCCGAGATTTCTACCGGAGAAAGGAATGTGAAAATGTGCATCAACCCCTATGCATAGATTACCCCAATGTCACCACGCAAATCTAAAAGTTGATAACCAAAACATACATCAAGTGGATCAACAGAAACATCCCATTGTCACCACGGATATCCCATCGCAAGACATACATCAAGTGCTCCCACATCCAAAGATTCAATCCGAAATAAGAAAACCTCAAAGGAAAAGACTCAATTCATCACAAGGTAGAGAGGGAGAAACACCAAATAATCTAACTATACTAGCAAAGCTCGCGGTACATCAAAATCGTGCCAAATTAAGAACACGAGAGAGCGAGCGAGCGAGCGAGCGAGCAAGCGAGAGAGAGAGAGAGAGAGAGAGAGAGAGAGAGAGAGAGAGAGAGAGAGAGAGAGAGAGAGAGAGAGATCAAACACATAGCTACTGGTACATACCCTCAACCCTGAGGGTGAACTACTCCCTCCTCGTCATGGAGACCTCCGAGATGATGAAGATGGCATCAGTGATGGTTTCCCCCTTCGGAAGGGTGCCAGAACGGGCTCCCGATTGGTTTTTCTTGGCTATATAGGCTTGCGGTGGCGGAACTTCTCATCTAGGTTTCTTTCTAGGGGTTTCTGGATTTATAGGAATTTTTGGCGTCAGTTTCACGTCAGGGGGGTCAATGAGTCAGCGACAAGGCAGGGGGGCGCGCCCTCCACCCTTGTCGTTGACTCGGGACTCTTCTGGCCCAACTCTTGTGCTTCGGGGTCTTCTTCTGGTCCATAAAAAATGATCGTAAATTTTCAGCTCGTTTGGACTCCGTTTGATATTCCTTTTCTATAAAACTCAAAAACAAGGAAAAAACAGAAACTGGCACTGGGCTCTAGGTTAATAGGTTAGTCCCAAAAATAATATAAAATAGCATTTAAAACATCCAAGATGGATAATATAATAGCATGGAACAATCAAAAATTATAGATACGTTAGAGACGTATCAGAAGCTTCTCGTTATAATACCGAAAAAACTGCACCTTTTTCCAGAACCCAAAATATGACTTTCCATATATAAATATTTACCTCTCGACCATTTTGAGACTCCTCGTGACATCCAGGATCTCATCGGGACTCCGAACAACATTCGGTTACCAATCATCAAATATCCCAATACTACTCTAGTGTCAACGAACGTTAAGTGTGCGACCCTGCGGGTTCAGGAATCATGTAGTCATGACTGAGACACATCTCCGGTCAATAACCAATAGCGAGACCTGGATGTCCATATTAACTCCTACATATTCTACGACAATCTTTTATCGGTTGAACCACGATGTCAAGGATTCGGTTAATCCCGTATGCAATTCTCTTTGTCCAGCGATATGTTACTTGCCTGAGATTCGATCGTCGTATCTCCATACCTAGTTCAGTCTCGTTACTGAGGAGTCTCTCTACTCATTCCGTAATACAAGATCTCGTGACTAACTCGCTAGTCGCATTGCTTGCAAGCTCTTTAAGATGTTGTATTACCGAGAGGGCCCAGAGATATCTCTCCGTCGCAGGAGTGACAAATCCAAGTATCGATCCATGTCAACTCAATAGACACCTTCAGATATACCTATAAAGCATCTTTATGTTCACCCAGTTACGAAGTGACGTTTGATAGCACACAAGGTATTCCTCCGGTATCCGGGAGTTTCATGATCTCATGGTTTTAAGAATAGATACTTGGCATGAAGAAAGTTATAGCAATAAACTCAAGTGATACGATCAAATGCTAAGCTTACAGTTGGGTCTTGTCTATCACATCATTATCCTAATGATGTGATCCCATTATCAAATGACAACTCATGTTTATGGTTAAGAAATCTTAACCATCTTTGATCAACGAGCTAGTCTAGTAGAGGCTCACTAGGGACACGGTACTTGTTTATGTATCCACACATGTATTTAAGTTTTCGGTCAATACAATTCTAGCATGAATAATAAACATTTATCATGAACGGGAAATATGATAATAACCATTTTATTACTGCCTCTCAGATTGTTTCAAAATATAAATCAATGAAGACATGAGAGAAAGTTGTTTATATAATTTTGAGTAAGGCCCCCTTAATTAATGTCTCCATAGAGATTTTATCATAAAGAAATAATACATATTAAAGTTTTGCATAAGAGGGTTTTGCTATGTTTTAACACATATAAACAAAAGTAGCAATTCTCAATCATTTGAGCCAAGTGATAAATATGGCAAGAGCATATGAGTGGGATCAACATGGTCCTACGAGATGAGAATGGAAATATTATTGAAGAAGGATTTCCTATGTGGCGTTAAATAGGCGCAGCGACTATATCTATCAGATAGTGAGCTATATCATAAACTCGTCAGAAGGAATTGATGCATCACGCTTTAACCGGGGCGGCCTGGTTCTTTTCGTCCCTGCCACTCCCGCGGCCTAGGAGCTTCGTCGGTGGGGGTGGTTAATGAAGGTTCGGTCTGGTTTTCTTCTTTTTTTCTTCTTCAAGTTTTCCTTGTTCTTCATGGTTTTTTTAGTTTTCTTTGCTTTTCAACGTTTTCCCTTTGTTTCAAGTAGTAGATAATTATCCATGCGTTATATCCGACAAATGCCTTACAACATCATGTTCTAGACTTTGATAAGGTTTAATCAGATTTTAGTATGGATAGAAATGCAAGCAAAGTTTTTATTTACTTGAGGTCTTGGTAATTTTTGATTTTTTGGGAAATATTCATGGGGGGTGGGGGAGGGGAGTTTCGATTTACTTATGACTTTGGGAAGATTTTGATTTGATTGAGTTGATAAAATTTTAGAAAAGTGTCGATTTGGTTTAGACTATTCCAAGTTACTCTATTTATGTTGGTTTTGATTTTGTGTGGCATTGATTGAGAGTACAAAAAATAAACAGAAACCAAGAAGCGAGGGGGTCATAAGGAGGAAAAATCGTGGGAGGAGGAGAGACGATGAAACCAACTCTCTTTAATAGTAGAGACTCTTGAAGAAGGATTTCCTATTTGACGCCAAATAGGTGCCGCGACTATATCTCTGTCATCATTATTATTTTGCCTTTTTCAACCGTTTTCCTTGTTTCTTTATTAGTTTTCATTATTTTTATCTTTCTTTTTTCTACGATTTCTTAAGTTTCTTTGTTTTTTCTCGGTTTTCATTAGGTTTTTTCTTTCATTGGATTTTTTATTTCTTTTCTGGTTTCCTTTCTTTCTTTCTTAGTTTTCACTGTTTTCAGTCTTTTACAGTGGTTCTCTTTGTTTCTGTGTGGGTTTTCACCGATTACTTTTTTTCAGCACAGAATGTACATTTTTAGTATACACGTAAAACATTTTGATGATAAACCTTGAACTGTTTGAAATTACATGATGTACATTTATAAATACAAGTTTTGCACATTGTTTTGAATACATGGTCAACATTTTAGGCAATGAATATTTTTTCACACAAAATATACATTTTTGTATACACCAGGGACATTTTATATACATGCTTAACCATTCTAAATAAATAATTGAAATTTATTAAATATATTGTTTAGATGTCTAATTTTATTTAATGTACATTGTACATTTATTTGTATACATCAAGAACATTGTATGCATGTTTAACAATTCTTAAATACAGCATTTTTTTACTATATAGGTTGTAATATCTACTTTTTTTTCATACACGTTGTACATTTCTCGTATACATTGAGAACATTTTTCTATACATATTGAACATTTTCTAAAATAATTTTTTATTGTATTCCTTTTCATACACATTGTATATTCAATGTATACACTTTTCTAAAAATTTCGCTTATTCAAAAATTGTTTGTGTTCTTTGAGAAAAGTTCGGATTGTTTCTGCTCCAAAATTTCACAACTTTTCAAAAAATGTTCCTGTTTCAGAAAATGTTCATGTTTTCATTTTTTGAAGTTTTAAAAATTGTTCCTGTGTCAAAAGTTGTTCAGAATTTCAAAAAAATGTTCATGTTTGGAAAATTTTAGTCGGGAGTTTAAAATGTTCACATTTTCCCAATTTTGTTTTGGAATTTCAAAAAATGTTCATGTTTAAATTTTTTCCCTGATTTCGAAAAATGTTCATTATTTTCTAAAACTTTTACTTTATCAAATACCATTCTGAAATCTGGAAGGTATTTGCGTTTCAGAAAACACACCGTTTTTCTAAAAAAATGCATTCTAAATTCCAAAAATAATTCGGATCTGCCCTATGGGTTGGTTGTTAAAGATTGATGCTACTATCTAACTAGAAACGCTCGCTCGCTAACTCAGCTGGTCGCGGATCCTAGTCTGTAGCGCGAGATCCTTGGTTCGATTCCCTGCAAAGTTGATTTTTTTGGAGTACTCTATTCCTCCAGAGCGAACGCCAGTAACCACCACGCCATCGAACAACCAGTGATTGAGAATTTCTTTTCCCATTTATTTGTTTCTTAAGTTGCGGGATGGGAAGATCCTAAAAGCTTTCAGAGCCGATTTTTTCCTAGTTCACTGGTCATATCTGGGGCGGTTTTTTCGAGGTTTCCTTTTCTTTTTTATAGTCTCCTTTCCTTTTTCTTTTTATTAAATGCGTGTTTTTTTATTCGGGCTTTGTTTCTTTTCTTTTGAACTTTTTTCAAGTTTACGAACTTTTTTTCAAATGCGATGAACTTTTTTCAAAATCGATGAACTGACCAGCAAAAAAAGATGCCATCACCAGGAATCGAACTCGCGCTACTCAAGCAGAGTCTCAGACCCGCTAACCACTAGAGCGAACGCCAGTAACCACCACGCCATCGAACAACCAGTGATTGAGAATTTCTTTTCCCATTTATTTGTTTCTTAAGTTGCGGGATGGGAAGATCCTAAAAGCTTTCAGAGCCGATTTTTTCCTAGTTCACTGGTCATATCTGGGGCGGTTTTTTCGAGGTTTCCTTTTCTTTTTTATAGTCTTCTTTCCTTTTTCTTTTTATTAAATGCGTGTTTTTTTATTCGGGCTTTGTTTCTTTTCTTTTGAACTTTTTTCAAGTTTACGAACTTTTTTTCAAATGCGATGAACTTTTTTCAAAATCGATGAACTGACCAGCAAAAAAAGATGCCATCACCAGGAATCGAACTCGCGCTACTCAAGCAGAGTCTCAGACCCGCTAACCACTAGAGAAACTGGACACTTTTGATCAACATGAAGCACTAACCCTATAAAAGTAAGTGTGTTCGAGCTATTTATTGCATAATACCCTCTATTATAACACATAATTTTTTTAAATTATTTAGAAAAAATCATGAATTTGAAAGGGTTCGTCGATTTCGAAAAAATCCTCATTTTTTCCAGAAAAGTTCACAAACTTAAAAAAAGGTTCATCGATTTTGAAAAACAGTTCACCGGGTTTGAAAAAAGTTCATCAAATTTGAAGAAAAGTTCATAATTTTTTAAAAAAAGTTCAAAGAGTTTGGAAAAAGTTCATCAAATTTCTAGAAAAGTTCATCGAGTTTGAAAAAAGTTCACCAATTTTTCAAAAAGTTCATCGAGTTTAGAAAAGTTCACAGAGTTTGAAAAAGTTCATCAAATTTCAAGAAAAGTTCATCGAGTTTGAAAAAAGTTCACCAATTTTTTAAAAAGTTCATCGAGTTTTGAAAAAGTTCATCGAGTTTAGAAAAAGCTCATCAAAATTGAAGAAAAGTTCATCAAACTTGAAAATGTCATCGAATTTGAAAAATTCAACAATTTTGAAAAAGGTTATCGCATTTATTAATAAGCTTATCGATATTTAAGAAAAAAATCATTGAACAAGGAAGAAAAAAAGGTAAAAAATAAAAGTGGAAAGAAGAATAGAAGGAAAAGATGCAACTAGTCACCTAACGAATGGTGGCGGGATGGCTAGTGCATGCTGGTTCTACGCAGGAGGTCGCCGGTTCGACTGTCAGCTCAGCCGCATTTTTTGTTCCGGCTGGGAAACAGCAAAAAATAGAAGGAAAAAAAGGCAGATGGGCCGGCCCAGCGCGGAGTGGGGGTATGCGCCACTTTGCAAAAACGCCTATACCGGCGCTAAAGGCGCCGAATAGGGTTTGCCCCCTGTGCTAGCTCTAGATGCGCGAATGTAGTCACGCACTGGGCCCAGGTCGCGAGTGCTTGAGGTGAGACGAGCGTCAAACTTGCTATAAGTGAGGTATAGACTCGCCTCCAAATAATGGACCTCCTATTTCGCGCGTGCTTGAGGTGAGACGAGCGTCAAACTTGCTATAAGCGAGGTATAGACTCGCCTCCAAATAATGGACCTCCTATTTAGCACACATGCGCAGGGTGACGCGCAAACGGGCAAACCCCGCTTGCCCCTCCCGCGCTTTTCGGCTGTTTCATTTATGAGGTGGGCGCACACCTGCTTTTTTTTAATTCATTATCTTATTTTCTTTAGAAAATGTACAAGATTTAAAAATGAACTTCAATTTCTCTTACAAATTTTGTTTTTTTAATATGAAAACTGTTCACAAAACTATTTTTTTGTAGTTTCAAAGTGAATTTGAAAAAATATTTCTGGATTCCTAAGAATGGTCACAAATTTTAAAACTGTGCCAAATTAGGAAACATGTTCATGGATTTTTAAAATATTTGAAATTTCAGAAAATATGTTGCAATTCAAAAAATTAATTGTATTCAAAAAATATTCATGAATTTAAAATATTTTCCCCAAATTGCAAGGACTGTTAGCAATTCAAAAAACCTCATGAATTAAAAAATGTTCACTAATTTAAAAAATGTTCATTGATTCAAAAAAAACCAGGAATTCAAAAACTTTTATCGAAATCCCAAAAATATTCACGAATTCCAAAAAAGATCATGGCTTTCAGAAAATTCTCATGAGTTCAAAACTGTACACCAACTTCACAAACTGTTTATGAGGTTGAAATAGTTTGCAAATTTCTAAAATGACCACAACTGGAAAAAATTTCACGAATTTGGAAAATGCTCGCGTATTTTAAAAAGTAATCATAACTTTGAAAATTGTTTTCGATTTTCAGAAAACTTTACAAATTTAAAAATGGTTCATTAATTTTAAAATAGTTCAAGATTCAGAAAAGTGAATGAATTTGAATTGTTTTCATAATTTTCGTTAAATTTTTAAACAAGTTTATAGATTTGAAGGTGGAAAGCAAACTCGTGTTAGTGCAATTTACACAGTGGAGATGGTGGCAAGCTGGAGTTTTATGGGCAATCAAATATGATGCAGAACTTGACCTAAAGTTTGCATGCCCACACCCATGCTCCAATGGGCAGGCTCTAGGAACGTGAAAAGAGGGCAAGCCCTATGGATGATCGTGGCATGCACTGAAAGGCGAGAGCAACTAGTTAACGAGCACTCATTCGGGAGCCTCACAACGATCAGCGTCACTTGACGCGCCATCAGCCACTCATCACATGTCGCGCTCTGGGCGTTCCCCTCGGATTTTGTTTTTTTTTTATTTTTTCGCACGCGATATCGGCTTTTTAGCGGGTTTTTTTTTATCTTTTGGTTTTCCACCGGTCTTCCTTAGTTTTTGATTAAAAAAATTGATTTTTTTGCGGGCAAAAAACACGCTTTCATTTTTTCTCTTTCGCGAGAGTCACGGTTTTTCTTTCGCAAGAGTCACAGCCGTGCCTCTCGGAAACGAAAAAAAGATATTTTATGTTTTCTTTCCTTTCGCGTGAGCCATGGTTTTGCTTTCACGAGAGGCACGGTTGTGCTTTCACGAGAGCCACGGCCGTGCCTCTCGAAAACGGAAAAAACACATTTTTTGTTTGTTTTTTCTTTGCCGAGAATCACGGTTTTGCTTCCGTGCTTTCGTGAGAGACACGGCCGCGCCTGTCGGAAACGAAAAAATACGTGTTTTCTGTTTTTCTTTCTTTCGCGAGAGTCACGGTTTTGCTTCTGCGAGAGGCAGGTTGTGCTTTCGCGAGAGTCATGGTGGTGCCTCCTCGGAAACGAAAAAAAAGGTTTTCTATTTTTTTCCTTCCGCGAGAGTCACGGTTTTGCTTTCGCAAGAGGCACGGTTGTGATTTCGTCAGAGGCACGTGCGTGCCTCTTTCGGAAAGGGAAAAACCCCGTGCTTCCGGTCCGGGTTTTGTCCGGTTTTTTCGTGAAAAAAAGTTCGGTAAAACCTATCAATATGGGATCTAGTTTTGAAGATTTTGACGCAAGGAATCCAACGGTGAAAGCGGTTTGAGATTTGGATGCCCGGTTTAAGAGATAAAATATTTTGAATAAACGGATCTACGGAAAAAGGAAAAGACAACGCTAACGCCCACACGTGTGGTGGGAGTCAAAACCGCCCACACGCCCTATAACACACATACTGCGCCACGTCACCGCATTCATGCATTTGGAAATCTTTTTGGATTTTCACTTTTTAAAATATTTTATCTCTTAAATGATAAATCCGATTGAAGATCCGTTTTTACCATTAAATCCATCGAGACAAGATTTTCGAAACTAGATCTCATATCAATATATTTCGACGAATTTTTTGGGGGTTAAAAGTTGCCATATTTATTGCATATGAATTGCCATGATGTTTACACTAAAATTGCCATGATATGTTTCAGCTATTTTCTTCTACATTTAAAAGTAAATTTTGACATATTATAAAACAGGGAATTAGGAAACTAGACTTGCCATGAACCATAAACTAAAATTGCCATGATACATGCACTTAAAATTGCCATGGTTCATACAAAAAATAATTTTCATGGTCAAAGTACTGGAATTGCCATCATCAAAAAAACTAAAATTGTCATGCTCTACAAACTAAAATTGCCACATGGCAACTTTAGTTTAAGCACTATGGCAACTACAGCGTAAACATCATGGCAAATTTTGGGCAATTTTTTTTCGTCAAAACATATCAACATGGGGTCTAGTTTTGAAGATCGTTGAGACGGATTTAATGGTGAAAATGGTTTTTTAATTCAATTTTTTAATTAGGAGATAAAACATTTTTAAGCCAAAAACCAAAAAGATTCCTGCTGATGTCATCTGTTCATACGTGGCAAAATGAGTCGTGATGGATGTATGTGGGCAATGTGCAAAATGCCACACGTATGGGCGTTAGTTTTTTCGAAAGAAAAACTCCCAGGTTGCGACAAGTGACACACATGCAGCGTGCCACTTGTCGCAACCTGGGAAGCTTGGAGTGATCTTTGCAACACGTACTCCTCAAATAGTGATTTCGCACTTTTCCTGAAGATGTGATATTCTACCCCGCCCCGACACAATTTGATTCAAGAATTATTTACTGGTTTGACCATTGAAAGGAAAGTAGGAGCCCTTCTCAACGCATTCCAATTTAGGCCCAGTTCTTTTGTCAGAATCCGGGGATTCTCCCAGAATCCGACCCCTACCCAGATAGGATTGTAAAACAAATGGGACTCTGGGAGAAGTTGGATAGGGGTTGGATTCTGGCAAAAAAACTGGGCCTTAGTTTCAAGAGCTCCTATACATTTCCGAAAGGGCTTCGGCACGCCGAGACCTCTGCTTCTCGGTTTTTGTTGATTTTTTGTACTCTCAAACAATGCCGCACAAAATTAAAACCAAAATAAATAGAGTAACTTAGAATAACCTAAACCAAATCGATACTTTCCAAAAAAATATATTAATTCAGTCATATCAATTTCCCCAAAATTATAACTAAATCAAAACTTTTGTTTTCTTTCCCTACAAATACCCAAATCAAATCAAATATTATTAAAATCTCAACCAAATCAAAACTTTTCTTGCATTTTCTACCCGTACTCAAATTAAACTAAATCTTATCAAAATCTGGAATATGATGCGTACTGCCAAAACACCTTACATTTAGGAACAAAGGGATTGCAACACAAATTAGTGGCTCGGCAACTTGCTTACATGCCTTAAAATGATATATATATACAAATAAACAGCGTACGTCCTCCGTAGCCAATATGCCAGTACGGAGTAACTGCGAGGACGTACCAGTCCATGCGGTACACTGGCGTTAGGACCATGGAGAGATGGATCGCGTGTCCTTTGCGTGGCGATTATAACAGCCCAGGCGCTCTCTGCTTTGCTCAGCTGCCGACTAGCTCTGCATTCATCACGCATTCACGATACCGTTGAGCCGGCCGGCAGATATGGTCTGGGCAGGATCGCTCAGGGCAGGGATAGATAGCGGAAGCCATAACGACGCACGCAGGGGCTGCTCTCGTACGGCAAAGATTACCAGCGCGTACGTGCTTTCGGCTGCTAATGCCACTGGCAGACGGCGGACGTACTGCCCATCATCCACTGCAGCCATGATCATCGTTGCCGGCGTACCGCGAAACGGGCAAGAACCATGCAGACTTAGGTTAAGCCCACGCGCGAAGGTTACATGCGTTGGCGCGACGGAGCGGAGGAGGATCGTGGCCGCACGCGCGGCGGTGATCGGGACGGCAGAGCACGACGGTATCCTGGTGGGGATGCATGGCTGGTGCGCTCCCGGGCCGGCTGCATGGACACATGGGATGGTGCGTGGCTGGGGGATATGGCTGATGAGTCACGACGCGCCCCGACCGGGTCCCTTCCGCCACCTCACGGACAATGCAGAGTCACGTCTCTTTCCTCGACCGTGATGCACAGAAAGGAGTTGAGCGCCATCTTGGACCTTGCTAACAATTGGAAGTAGTAACATATGCTCCACACAGGCACACACCATTGGTTGATCTGGTGACACCATTACCATATGTTCCACAATCCACACAACGTAGACTCATATTCTTTTTCCTTAATTCATTATTTCATGAATCTCTAAAATGTTTGGTTTCGTTTGTATGAAATGGAACCGGGGCAGGGGTCCTTTTCTTCTAAAAAAGGGCCCATCAAAATATTGCGGCACGAACGTTTAAACAACTGCTAACATACAAGAAAAAATAACTTATGCACCATTGCACGAACATTTCGCTCGTAGCTAAAAACCGTCACTGAATCTGACCTAACATGCGGTTTAGCTTAGAAAAAATAGTTAGTATGTGGCTAGCTAGTGTACTGAACAGAAAACTCACTAAATCAAATCAGCCAAACCCAATAAAAGTAAGCTCGCAGTGCCCCTTTTCATAATCTCAGCATTCTCTAATCTCCGTCGTCAACAACGTGATGAGCGAGGGACGATCATTACTGATCTTGGTGACAACATAGAAATTAAACTAATGGACACTCTTATCTCCCTTTACAAGCTGCCATAATTAGCATGGCACCACACCATTTGGTGTTTGCTTAATTAGGCCTTAAGGATGGATTTTATAAGATTATCTCCCCTGTCCTTACCAAGAGGAAAGGCACAATTCCCAGCCTCATTGACATCATGGACACTCATTAGGACATACACTACTAATTAATCTTGGCTCCTTGCACACCCACTCTAGGTGCTTTAGTGTTTTTGCCAATTAAATTAAGGGATACTACATCATTAGCTAAGCTGTTGTGCTACCTTCTCTATTTATTTGATGCTTTAGTTTGCTAACACTCTAGGTTCTATTTTAGTTAAGTTGTTGTTACGAATTTCATCTTATTCTTGCCATGTATGGAAGGACTCTTGTCTGCAAACTGTATTCTTAAAATACTTTTGGGCTTGATGAGGTCATGCCATGTCAACTAATCCAACATGTGTAATCACTATTACACTGTAGCCTCATGCTCACTTATTTTCCTAAGAATTGAGAGCACCAATTCATCTGCGCATGTACATATACATTTCTTGCGTATATGTTGATCACTGAGGTAGTAGTTGACTGGGTGTGGTAGTCAGATTTGTTCAAACTTTGGTATAGCATTGTTGCAACCAGAATTTTTTTAGAGGAACCAGCAGCAATTTTATGTGAGTTGCTTTCCACATGTTGCTTTATGCAAGGTGTTTTGCTGTATGGCTTGGGCCGGGACCTGAAGAGGTACTTGACACTGCACGTTGTGACTGTAACTCCTGATTTTTGAGTAATACAAGAATTATTCGCACAATAAAATAAAATAAAATAAAAAATACGATCCAACCCACCAAGAGCACATACGTACCCCTAGCCTAAATAGTTTAGTGTCCAGCTTGCCACCATGCACTAATTTGCCTTCTAGGAGGACTTCATCTCACAACTTGCCCTACTAATTATTAAGCTTGGGGCCGACAAGAAAGTTTCGCAATTATAGTTATGAACCTTCATAACAATAATGCACAGCAGTACTATATTACTCCCTCCGTCTCATAATATATGAACGTTTTTTCATAATATAAGAACGTTTTTGACACTAAAAGTGTCAAAAACGTTCTTATATTATGGGACGAAGGAAGTATTTAGTACCAAACCAAACACTGTTACTGCAGTACTGCTGGAATAACAAAAAGCTTAGAAACTGTAGATTGTGTTTCATCGTCTTTTCCTTTCTTTCCACTCTTTTTCTAAAAGGTGATATCGAATTCAAGGTGCCCTTTAAGCCTTTAAAAACTGGTGGCCATCCATCCCCACCCAACGAGAAAAGTAGAATATTGCTGCGTACACACCAATATCCTTGGAGCTAGTCTAGTAACATGCGAATGTTTTCTTTTAGGTGTACATGCAAATCTTGATGGTACTGCATGAGTAAGGATTTCGGCAAACAGCAATAGAGCATCTCACCCCAAGTCTAACTCTCCATATCTCACGTGTATGCTAGAGATTACCTTATAGTTCAGATGCTACAACGGGTGAGTACATAGTTCAACATACTCTACTTCCGTGTGTATGTGCGCACTTAAAATATGGGATGAAAAGGAAAGGCTCATCAGTGCTAATTAATTGGAGCGATTAGTTGTTGCATGTCTTGGTACCTGAGACAACCAACAACTTTTGCTTTTATCATTCATGCATGTTAGCCTGCATCCAAGATCCAACCATGCATGCATGCATCCCCAGCTCTCTTTTGTGAATTAGAGTAGGTTTCTGCATATACTAGCGGACTGGAGGAACCAGATCTGCCTTTGGTGATGTACGTCTGCAACAGAAATGCGTCAATTTTCCTTCTATCTTTAGCTAATAGCTACTGAATCTTATCTCTCTCTCATCCATCTCTTCACTGTTAAGGCATCAATAAAATGGTCCATTATAAAAAACAGGTCCAACTATTCACTGTTGTAGTGTTGTGGAAGGCCAACAGGTGCATGTGTTTCTGCGCGTGACACTGTGACAGCGTGAGAGAGAGTGGCCCACAGCAAGATGGTGAGATCGGGGAAACGTGTACCTTGAGATCGACTTGGCATATGGGCCCGGTGATCGTGCCTTGTGTGTCTGTGTCATGCTAGCTGCTTAGTGCTTGGTCTGGAGACATCCTTAAAATGGCTCCAATAAGGAAGAAAGAAACATTTGGCCTGTTGAGGTTATCCAATGACTGGGAAACTCCCGGGCCACACCAGCAAATTCCAACTAGATGTTCACCTAAAAGAGAGTGCTTTTATCAAAGCTTCACCAGAATCTAGTTTTCTATGAGCTAAAAGAGATGCTATAGTCCATAGCTTCCCCAGCGCTGATGTTTGTATTGTTGGTCTTGGTACAAGCGAGATGATTTAGTTTACGAGGAATAACCCCCGAACTTAGGGCATCTGCAAGGGCAATGCCCAACCCCCTCACTCCCCCACCCCGCCACATCTTTGCAGAACGCCCTTTCAATGGGCACCCCCTGAGCACTCTCACATCTGTGATGAACACCCAAAACCCTAACCACTTACCAGTGGAAACGAAGCTTTAGTCCCCGATTGGCAACGGCCTTTAGTCCCGGGTCACCAACCGGGACAACCTGGGACTAAATTCCCTTCACGTGGCCGCGAGCGCGCAGGGGGCCGGAGGACCTTTTGCCCCGGTTGGCGACACCAACCGGGACAAAGGTCCCTCCACGCACTACAGGAATCAGCTTCTTTGCCGTCTGCCATGGAAGACGGCAAAGGAACCGAAAGCGGACGGCAAACATCTTTGCCGTCAGCCCCAGACGGCAAAGCTGCCCGGCAAAGAAAGCTACGGTAAATAGATTCTTTACCGTTTGCTTTCTCAAAACGGACGACAAAGACCCTTTGTCGTCGGTGACAGACGGTAAAGAACGTGGATGGTAAATAATAGGCGTTAGCCACGTTAGGATGGCTAATGGGAGGTTTTCCCGTCTGCCAACAGACGACAAACATGCCCTCCCCTTTGCCGTCTGCTATCTGACATCAGCCATGCGTCATGCCCTCCCCAGCCTTTGTCGTCTGCCAGTAGACGGTAAACTCCCACAACCTTTGTTGTCTGCCACAGACGGCAAAGGAACCAAATGGGTCAGCTCCCAGGTTGCACAGATTGCTGCCATGTGGCCTTTTTGTCGTCTGTGGCGGACGACAAACACTAGTAGAAAACAGGGCTTTCGTTTGGGCCAGATAAGCCCATTAGTCCCGGTTTGGGCCCATTGGTCCCGGTTCGTGAGGCCAAGGGGCCTGCCGGGCCTCGTGGGGGCATAGGTCCCGGTTCATCTGGCTCTTTGGTCCCGGTTGGTGGGACGAACCGGGGCCAATGGGCCTCGCTCCTGGCCCACCACCATTGGTCCCGGTTGGTGGCTTGAACCGGGACCAAAGGGTGTCCTTTAGTCCCGGTTCAAGCCATGAACCGGGACCAATGATGTGCCTATATATACCCACTCGCGTAAGAGGAGAGCACACTGCTCTGTTTTTTCTGACTGGCGAGGGGAGAGGGCTTTGTGGTGCTCTAGCTCACCTCCTATGCACACGAGGTGTTCGATGGAATGCTCGAGCCACACTACTTAAGCTTTCTCCTTTCCAAGCTCGACCTCCAAGCTCCATTTTCCTTAATATTTGTCTAGGTTTAGCGGTCTGTCATGTCCTGTCCCCGTCTTCACCGCCGTCGATCGCCCGCGCCGATCTCGTCGCCGGCACCACCGTGGTGAGCCTCTTGTTCTTATCTTCTTTCTGAAAGGAAAACAAAAATTCTTTCTTGTATGTTTAGATAGATACTTGTATAATTTTCTTACTTTTATTTTTGCTTCTTATTATATAGTGCGATGGTTTTGGTATCTGCCCCCTTCGGCCCTTGTCCTGTCTATGATTCGGATGTGGTATATATTATATTTATAACTATTTGGTTCATTTGTTGTTTATGACAATTATGCCGACCAACGTGACATAGATTTTATTTATCTAGGAGGTATGTGAACCGGAAATTCCAACCGACCCTCTTGTCGAGAGGTTAAATTTAGTTGAAGAAGAAAACAATTTCTTGAAGGAAAAAATAAAAAAAATTGAGGAGGAGAAGATGATATTGGAGTTGCATGTTGCGGATGCCGTTGATGATCACAAGATCAAGATGGATGTAATGCGCTTGAAGATTAGAAAGATTAGAAAATATGCCATTCATACCGAGGCTTGGTATCATTATGTCGTTGGATCAATTGTTACCTTGGTTGCGATTATGATCGCATTTGTTTTCGCATTGAAATGTTTTACATAGTCTTAATGTATGGTTTAATTAATTAGATGCTCTGGAGAGCTATATGTTGTTAGATGAGAACTATGTATGTACTTTGGTTTTAATGTGATGATGAACTTCTATTATTTTGGTCACTTAATTATCTATCCATGTGAATTTGTAATGGTTTTTGACACACATAATTATATATAATGCACAGAGATGAACCGACAATGGATGTACGGTGACAGACACACCTCCGAGTACATTAAGGGCCTACATAATTTTCTTGAAGTGGCCGAGGCAAACAAGCAGAATGGTTTTATGTGTTGTCCATGCCCTAATTGTGGGAATACGAAGTCTTACTCCGACCGGAAAATCCTTCACACCCACCTGCTTTATAAGGGTTTCATGCCACACTATAATGTTTGGACGAAGCACGGAGAAATAGGGGTTATGATGGAAAACATCGAAGAAGAAGAGGATGATGACAACTATGTGCCCCCTGAATACGGTGATGCTGCAACGGGGGAAGCTGCTGAAGATCAAGAGGAACCAGACGATGTGCCCGATGATGATGACCTCCGCCGGGTCATTGTTGATGCAAGGACATAGTGCGAAAGTGAAAAGGAGAAGCTGAAGTTCGGTCGCATGTTAGAGGATCACAAAAAATGGTTGTACCACAAAAAAGGGTTGTACCCCAACGGTGTACGTGTGTGGGATGAGCAAAAACAGGAGGAATTTAACCTGCATGCGTTGCTGTTTGTAACCATCAACAATTGGCCCGCTCTCAATAACCTTTTAGGACAGACAAACAAGGGATACCACACATACGTGCACTATTTAGCTGACACCGAAAGTATATACCTGGACAAATGCAGGAAGAATGTGTACCTGGGCCACCGTCGATTTCTTCCGACCAACCATCAATGTCAAGAAAGGCAAGCATTTTAAAGGCGACGCAGATCACCAGAAGAAGCCCGCCATGCGTACCGGTGATCACGTACTTGCTATGGTCAATGATTTATACGTAATCTTTGCAAAGGGTCCCGACGGACCATCTGTTCCAAATGATGCTGAGGGACGCACACCCATGTGAAAGAAGAAATCTATATTTTGGGACCTACCCTACTGGAAAGACCTAGAGGTCCACTCTTCAATCGACGTGATGCACATGACGAAGAACCTTTGCATGAACCTGCTAGGCTTCTTGGGCATGTATTGGAAGACAAAAGATACACCGGAGGCACGGGAGGACCTGCAACATTTGCACGAAAAAGACGGCATGCCTCCAAAGCAGTATGAAGGTCCTGCCAGCTACGCTCTTACCAAAGAAGAGAAGGAAATCTTCTTTGAATGCCTGCTCAGTATAGGTCCCATCTGGCTTCTCGTTGAATATAAAGGGAATAATAAATATGCTAGAGAAAAATTCCCAGAACCTAAAGTCTCATGACTGCCATGTGATTATGATGCAACTGCTTCCGGTTGCATTGAGGAGGCCTTCTACAGGAAAATGTTTGATTAGCCGTTGTGAAGCTATGTGCATTCCTCAATGCAATCTCTCATAAGGTGATTGATCAAGAAATCATACCAAGGCTAAGGAGTGATGTGGCACAATGTCTTGTTAGTTTCGAGCTGGTGTTCCCACCATCCTTCTTCAATATCATGACACACGTCCTAGTTCATCTAGTCGATGAGATTGTCATTTTGGGCCCTGTATTTATATAAAATATGTCCCCCTTTGAGAGGTTCATGGGAGTCCTAAAGAAATATGTCCGTAACCGCGCTAGGCCAGAAGGAAGCACCTCCATGGGCTATCAAACAGAGGATGTCATTGGATTTTGTGTTGACTTCATTCCTGGCCTTAATAAGATTGGTCTCCCTAAATCGCGGTATGAGGGGAGATTGACTGGAAAAGGCACGCTTGGAGGGGACACAATAATATGTAGGGACGGGCATTCTTGGTCTCAAGCACACTACATAGTTCTATAGAACTCTACCTTGGTGACCCCGTATGTCGATGAACACAAGAACAGTCTGCGCTCCAAACACCCAGAGCAGTGTGATGACTGGATTACATGTGAACACATCAGGACTTTCGGCAGTTGGTTGGAAACACGTCTCAGAGGTGATACACACTATTTCGTTGTCCAGGGGACCATCTTCGACTGTATTGACTTACAAAGGATACGAGATAAATGGGAATACATTTTACACGATCGCCCAAGATCAAAAGAGCACCAACCAAAACAGCAGTGTCCGCTTTGATGTAGTAACCAAGAGGGGAAAGGACACATATTATGGTTACATAGTGGACATATGGGAACTTGACTATGGACATGATTTTAAGGTCCCTTTGTTTAAGTGCAAATGGGTCAATCTGTCCGGAGACAGGGTACAGGTAGACCCACAATACGGAATGACAACAGTGGATCTGAACAATCTTGGGTACACAGACGAACCGTTCGTCCTAGCCAATGATGTGGTGCAGGTTTTCTATGTGAAGGACATGTCTACCAAACCGAGAAAAAGAAAAGATAAGGAAGCGGACACATCATATGATGAGCCAAAGCGCCACATAGTTCTTTCAGGAAAAAGAGACATTGCAGGAGTGGAGGGCATGTAAGTGCATCTAGTGCCCCTTAGTGATTTTGGTGTATTGAAGACTTATAGGTTAAGGGACTAATGCGTTTGTGAGTGTACACAGGTCTATAAGTCTATGAGGAGTTTGATATTTACAGGGAAAGTCGACCCCTAAAAATGAATATCTTCGACTGAAGATTTTGGTATTTCTGAAGACTTTCATGAAGACTTTGAAAGTGAAGAAATTGGTGTATCCGTGAAGACTTGATAATCATGCGAGGAATATGAAGCTTGAAGACTTCGTTTTCATAGTTTTGTTTTTCTCTTTCTTGAGTCATAGGAAACACCGCACTGTTAAAGGGGGTCGAGGAAATACTAAGGAAAAATTTCCATGTGATGCTCAACTCAAAATCCTACACCTACCAAACCCTTCGAGTGAAGCCTTTGGAAATCTCATACAGTTCAGTCAATTTCTTCAGTGATAGAGACAAAGTTCTTATGGTCGCTGAGGAATTTGTTCTGACTGAGGAGTTAGGAATTCGCTAGTGCGGATTGCCTGCACAGTGAGGATCATGATAGCCCTGAGGAATTTGATAGTCAAATTTCCGACCGTTGCTGTGCTACGCGCCAGCTGTCCCAAAATATCTTATCCACCTAACGGTCATATCAAACAAGGGCATTTATGTCTTATCATGTTGGGCTACTCCCTATGCTATAAATAGCCACCCCCTACAACCACTAGCTGGTTGGCTGCTCCAAGAGAAACTGACACTTGTCATTTGAGAGCAACCCATCCTCCGAGGACTTTGAGCGAAAATCATCGAGTGAGGAAAATCCCAAACCCAAACACCTACAAACCCAAAGTGATTGAGCATCACTAAAGAGATTGATCATGCATGGATCCGACGCTTGTTACCTTTGAAGACTGTGCTTCTTCCAGACGGTTAGGCGTCATGGTCTAGAGCATCCAAGAGGAATTGTGGATCACCGAGTGACCGATGTCTGTGAAGGTTTGGAAGTCGCCTAAAGACTTACCACAAGTGATTGGACGAGATCTGTGTGATCTTAGTTCAAGGAGAATATGGTGAGGACTTGGTGTCCTGAGCTGCGTGCTCAGCGACTGGGTGTCCGGGACTACGTGTCCTCGAGTTTAAATACTCAGCCGCTCCAACCAGACGTACAACTGAGACAGCAGTTGGAACTGGTCGAACAAATCATTGTCTTCACCAACCTTACTGGTTCTATTTCCTCAACTCTTTCATTTCCTCATTACTGTGTTGAGTGATTGTTCATATTTGTGTTTTAAGACTTTGACTGAAGACTTTCTCAATTTTCTCAGTTCAATTTCTTCAGTCTATTTGTCTTCATCTTGTGTTATCCTGTGTTTACGCTTTCTGTACTCTGTGCTTGTCTTCATTTCATCATGATGACTATGTCTGTATCCTGTTATGCTTACTTCTGAGTACTTATTCCACTGCTAGTAGTTCTTCGCTAAGGAATTTCCTCATCGGCAAATTCCTCAGTGAAGAATTCATAAAAATCGCCTATTCACCCCCCTCTAGTCGATATAACACACTTTCAATTGGTATCAGAGCAAGGTACTCCCTTGTTCTGTGTGATTTTGGTTTAACCACCTGGAGTTCTAGTTATTTCGACTGCAGGATTGAGGAACATTGTCTGCCCCATCTTTGACGGTCATGAGTATCCTCGGTGGAAGGCCATGATGAAGAAGCGACTCATGGCTATGGACAGCGAACTATGGACCGTTACCGAGATCGGTCTTACCGATCTATGCAAGATGGCTGAAGCTGATGACATTCTCAAGTACACTCTCCTCAACCTCACAACGAAGGATGTCATCTGCACAAGTCTGTCCCGAAATCAATTCAAGAACGTCATGCATCTCAATCACGCGAAGCTAATCTGGGACCGTCTCTCCGAGGTCTATGATGGACATCTAAATCGTCATGATCCTTGGCTTGATGATTACAAGGAATCTCTCAAAGAGATGACATTCGAACCAGAATCGTCATCGTCCAACCCCTGCCTTATGGCAAAAAGTGCTAAGGTAAACGAATGCTACCTATCCGAGTCCAGTGATGATGAATCTAGCGATGAATTTGGACCTAGCTATGATAAACTTGCTTCTCTTGCCACTAAACAACAAAGAGCTTTGGAAAAAGTTCATTACATGCTAAATAAGAGCGATGATATGTTGGGTGAAGAAATGGACCAGTCAAAAGCCTTGGCTGAAAGTCTTCAGGGACTCCATTCCAAGTTTGACGATCTTCAAGGTTATCATAACGCTCTCTTATCTGATCACGAGAGACTTTCTCTTGAACTTCTTCAAAGAAAGCAAGACCTTGAGAAGCTAAGAGTGAGTTATGAAGATCTTCTGAAGGATCGCGATTCATTACTTGCTCAACAAATCAGCGCTACTCAAGAAGAATTTGTTCCTCCATGCTTAAAGTGCATTGAACATGAATCTGCTAATTCTTCACCTGAATGTTCCAATGCTTCAACTGTTACAAATTCTTCACCTGCCTCTATTATCACTAATTCCTCATCTGAGGACATTGCTAGTATCACTAACGATGCAGGGCTGAAGGAATTGTACATGACATGCATGTACAAAAGCCTCAAAGTTCATCAGATTCTTTGTGATGTGCTCAAAAAGCAGAACCTCAACAGAAACCCTAGGAAAGAGGGTATTGCCTTTGAGAGGAAACTCAATGCTGATGGAACATATTGGAAGCCTGAGCAGTACCCCAAAACCTCATGGGTTGCTGCAAAGGGACCTCTAGTTGATCCATCTAACTTATTTGGCTTTACATGTGAATCTTCTCATTCTTATGATGAGTCATTTGACTCCAACTATAAACTGTTCAAAAATCAGGATGGTGAAGTATTTGCTAGATATGTTGGCACTAACTGCAGGAACAGTTCCCCTATGAAGAAAATCTGGATTCCCAAAAGTTATGTTGAAAGTCTTCAGGTGAATGTCCTCATGACACCACCTGTGAAGAACAGGAACCCCAGACCCAATTCTTCATATGGACCAAATTCCTCACATGGATCAAATTCCTCAAATGGATCAAAGTCCTCATATGATCATCATCGTGCTAACCCCTCTGTTTCGCAGGGTAGAGCTAAGGGCTATGAATATGCGCATTATTCTTCAAATCATTATGTTCATAAGTCCTCGAAGAATTTCTCTGCTTATTCATATGCTTACCCTAACCCCTCTTATGTGAAACGAAATGGATTGGCCTCAATGCCACCTTTCTCATATGGTGCTCGCAGAGTGATGAACTCTTTGCCACCCCTTCAGATGTGGGTGGTGAAGAAAAAGAACTAATCTCTTATGCAGGGTCAAGTCTCTAGACGTGTTTTAAACGTCTGAAGAATTTGCTGGAGGCCTGAGAAAAATGCCTGAAAGCATGCATGCAAATCATGATGAAATGAACTTTCATTTCACACGTCCTCATACTGAAATATCTGTTTTACTGATTGATGAAATTCATCTGATGAACTTGATATCATATTCTTCACTGATGAAGTATATGAGATCGTAAGTTGCACTAATTCATTTGCAGGATGATCAGCCCAAAGCCAACGTGTGGGTTCTAGATAGTGGATGTACAAATCACATGACGGGTGACAAGAGTCTATTGATGGATGCTCCTTTATCACCGTCACATCTGAAGCACATCATCTTCACTGACAAAGGCAAAAGTCAGGTATTGGGTCTAGGTAAGGTTGCGATCTCAAAGGATCGACACATGGACAAAGTCATGCTTGTTGAGTCCTTAAGATACAACCTCATGTCTGTCTCAATGCTTTGTGATCTTGATATGGTTGTTGACTTTGGAAGATATCGATGTGCTGTGATCATGGAAGCTGACTATTCCAAAGTCTTCGAAGGCTTTAGGAGAGGAGATCTGTATATTGTTGATTTCTCTACAGGACCACAACCAGCAATGTGCTTGCTTGCAAAAGCTTCAGAAGGCTGGCTATGGCATCGACGACTTGGTCATGCTGGCATGAGGAATCTGGACACGCTTGCGAAGAAGAAGTATGTCATTGGCATTGAGAATGTCAAATTCCTCAAGGATCACTTATGCGGAGCTTGTGAAGCTGGAAAGATGACAAATGCCAAGCATCCAGCGAAGACTATCATGACCACTACTCGTCCATTTGAATTGCTTCACATGGATCTTTTTGGTCCTAATCATTATTCTGCTGTTTCAAATGATGCATCTCTATATGGCTTTGTTATTGTTGATGACTATTCTCGTTACACATGGGTACACATTGACTTACAAACATGAAGTGCAGGAAATCTTCAAATGATTTTCCTCGAGGGCTTAAACCAACTTTGATGTGAAGATCAAGCACATCAGAACTGACAATGGAACCGAGTTCAAGAATTCCGGTCTTGATGGCTATCTTGATGAACTTGGTATTACTCATGAGTTATCTGCTCCTTATACTCCTCAACAGAATGGCGTCGTGGAGCGCAAGAACAGAACCCTCACTGAAATGGCTCGCACTATGCTTGATGAATACAAAACACCTCGTCGTTTTTGGATTGATGCAATTGATACTGCATGCCACATCATAAATCGGGTATATCTTCACAAATTCTTCAAGAAGACTGCCTATGAACTCCTCACTGACAAGAAACCCAATGTGAGTTATTTCAAAGTCTTCGGTGCTAAATGTTGGATTAGAGATCCTCATCACAATGCTAAATTTGCACCGAAAGCACATGAAGGTTTTATGCTTGGTTACGAAAAGGACTCGCACACCTACAGAGTCTTCAACAACGTTCTTCACAAGGTTGTTGAAACTGTAGATGTGCGGTTCGATGAAACTAATGGCTCCCAAAGAGAGCACCTACCTTCTGTGATAGATGAACCAGAACCTAAGGATTCTATCAAGTTCAAGGCTACTGAGGATGTTATTCCTACCGAAGAATCAGCTGAAGAATTCATTCCGAAACGTGAAGAAAACCGAGCTGGTGCACCTGATGAAAATGCTGAAGAAAATGGTGCTGAAGAAAATGCTGACCAAATTCCTCAACGACAACCAGCTCATCCTCGCATTGCAAAAGAAGTTCAAGTGGAAAAGATCATCGATGACATTCGAGCACCAGGTCCTCTCACACGCTCAAAAGCTTCCCATTTATCTAACTTTTGTGGGCACTATGCTTTTGTCTCTATTATAGATACCACTAAGGTAGATGAAGCATTTCTGGAGCCCGAGTGGATTCAGGCCATGCAAGAAGAATTACATCAGTTCGAGCTCAACAATGTCTGGGAACTGGTCAAACGTCCAGATCCTCGCAAGCATAATATCATCGGCACAAAGTGGATCTACCGCAACAAGCAAGATGAAAATGGCCTTGTGGTGAGGAATAAGGCACGACTTGTAGCTCAAGGCTACACATAGGTTGAAGGAATTGATTTTGATGAAACTTTTGCACCTGTTGCTAGACTTGAGGCTATTCGCATATTACTTGCTTATGCTAACCATCATAATATTATCTTACAACAAATGGATGTGAAAAGTGCATTCCTCAATGGTAAGCTTGAGGAAGAAGTATATGTTGCTCAACCCCCAGGTTTTGAAGATCCAAAGAATCCTGACAAAGTCTTCAGACTCAACAAGGCTCATGGCCTCAAACAAGACCCTCGGGCGTGGTATGACACTTTGAAGGAATTCTTCATGAAGAATGGCTTCACACCCGGTTCACTCAACCCTACTCTCTTTACTAAATCTTATGATGGTGAACTATTTGTGTGCCAAATATACGTTGATGATATTATCTTTGGCTGTACTGACCAACGTTATAGTGATGAATTTTCTTATATGATGAGTGAAGAATATCAAATGTCTATGATGGGAGAGTTGAAATTCTTTTTAGGTCTTTTAATTCGTCAACATCACAATGGTATATTCATATCTCAGGAGAAATACCTCAAGGAAGTTCGGAGGAAATTCGGCATGCAAGACTGCAAAGGCGTCAAAATTCCTATGCCCACAAATGGCCATCTATGCACTGATGAAAATGGTATTGACTTCGATCACAAGGTATACCGCTCCATGATTGGTTCGTTATTGTACTTATGTGCATCTAGGCCAGATATAATGCTTAGTGTTTGCATGTGTGCCCGATTTCAAGCTGCACCGAAGGAATCACACCATAAGGCTGTGAAGCATATTCTTCGATATCTAGCTCACACACCAACACTAGGATTATGGTACCCCAAGGGCTTTACTTTTGATCTCATTGGATATTCTGACTCTGACTATGCTGGTGATCGTGTGGACCGCAAGTCAACATCCGATACTTGTCATTTCCTCGGACGATCTTTGGTCTGTTGGTCCTCAAAGAAACAGAATTGCGTATCACTGTCTACTACAGAGGCTGAGTACATTGCTGCTGGTTCGTGTTGTGCTCAACTGCTATGGATGAAGCAAACCCTCAAGGACTACGACATCAACGTGAAGAATGTGCCTCTCCTCTGTGACAATGAGAGTGCAATCAAGATTGCTCACAACCCAGTTCAGCACTCGAAGACAAAGCACATTCAGATTCGTCATCATTTTCTTCATGATCATGTGTTGAAGGGCGACATCTCCATCAAGCACGTGAAGACTGAAGAACAACTAGCCGATATCTTCACAAAGCCCTTGGATGAGAAGAAATTTAGCAAGTTGCGGTGTGAGCTAAATATCTTAGAATCTTTGAATGTTCTCTGAAAAGGACACACATCCTGACACTTATGCAAAATTGATGACTTAGATGTGCAACACATGAAGAAACATTTTTCTTCAATCAATGAAGAGTAACACTCTAACTGTGAAGAAATTAATGAAGAATTTGATTCTCAGAACCCTACGACAATTGTACGCGGTGTCTGAAATCATCATTCTTGTACGGTGGGTCACGCCACCACCAAAGTTGAAAATCTTCATTTTTGAAATTCCTCAGTTTTTGAAATTCTTCAGTTTTTCAAATTCTTCAACTTTGCAAAATCTTCAATGTTTCCATCGTTTTTCTTCATTGGCGATATATATATATGAGTTTAAGTCCTATACAGCATTCACTTATGGCTAATTCTTCAAGTTGCATTTTTCTGCTAAGTGAATGTGATCGGACCCTTCCCCCTCTATGCTATACTCAACCAAGTCTATTCACAAATTCTTCATGTGCGTTCTATTTGAAACTCGTTCAAAATCTTCACTGTGTCTTTGACAGCTGAAGAATTTGCTAACGGAACTTTAAAACTAATCTTATCCAAATTTTCGGTTTTTACCACTCAAACCGTTCCGAATCCCACGATAGACTTATCTATTCACCCACGATCTAACACGATCTTCACTCCTCAGTACGTGGGTGACACATGTCAAGTGAAGGAGAAGGCTCAGGGGCAGGTTCGTCCTAAATCTTCGGGTGAACAGTTTTTCACTGCGACTATAAATACCCCCTCATCCCTTCCTCACTTCCTTTACTCCGCTCGACCGCTCTCTCTCTCTCTCGCTCGAGCTCCTCAAACCCTAGCGCCGCCGCTACTCCATCGTCGCCAGTGAGGAAGAGCTTCATTGCCTCGACCTCGTCGCCGTCGTACTCGCGCCGACCGCAGAAATCTTCACTCCGCCGCCGCCGTAGCTGTCTTCCTCCGCCAAGTTAGGGCGTGGAAGATCTACACTGACGAGCTTCACTGTTCTGCTTCTCAGTTCATCATGTTCTTCATCCAGGGTAAATTAAAAGTTACTTTGAGTACCCTTTTGATTCGAAATTTCACAACAAAATCTTCAAAGGTGTTTTATTCTTCAAATCCTCACACACAAAACACCTCACTAGTCATCTGTTCTTGACTCGTTTCTCTAAGCATCGTTTTTCTTCAAGATTCCTCAATTGTGTGGATCCTCGATCTATACAACTCTGGAACCTAAGACGAAGAACGCTTAGTGAAATTCTTCAAGGCTAATCTGGTCAAATTCCTCAAACTTGTTCGTTTTGAAAAACCTTCTGAGAACGCATATGACCTCTCCAAATTCCTCGCAACTATACTCTGTTCATAGGTACTCATGTCCGCTGCTGAATCACTAGGTTCTCATCAACTTAACTCATTTGCAGCGTTCCTCGAAGAAAAGTTGCATACTTCTTTAGAAAATTTGATTGTTCAAATTCCTCATCTGAAGAATATGGCTGATGGTAAGAAGCCACATAAGGGAGGAAAGAAACCTGAGGTCATGACTGCATTTGAAATACCTGAGGAAATTTATGCTTATTACTGCACACCTGATGAGGCTAAGTTCGGAAAAGAAAATAAAAATCAGCGCAAGGTGCACATTCAAAAAATTGAACGGAGATGGTCAAGAGAATGGAGGGAGTATAGATATGTGACTCCAAAGTATATGAAGAAATTCGCACTCAATCCTCTATGCCCAAGAGCTCCATTGGCACCTGGCCAAGTGGCTGACCCCACCAGCATCAAGCGTGGTGAGGACTTTCCTGAAGAATGGGCCAAACGCCAAGCTAAGTTGGCAAGACAAGCCAAAGAAGCAGTGAGGAAATTCAATGAAGACTCTGCTGCTGCTACTGCCACTGAGGCCTCTGTCAATTCAAGAAAATCAATGGCAAAGAAGCCTGCTCACAAGCCAAGTGCTTCACCAACTATGCCCTCACGGCCAAGTTCCTCAGCAATGCCCTCACGACCAGAATCTTCAAAGCCCTCACGGCCAGATTCTTCAAAGCCCTCACGGCCAATACCAACTACTGCTCCTCCTCCAAAGTCCTCAGCTGCTCCGGCAAAGTCCTCAACACTTGTACATCTGGCCACATGCCAAAGGACAACAGGCATCTCCATTGCCTCTGGTGCCTCAGCAAGTTCCTTAGCTGCACCAGAATCTTCATCAGGCCCACTCTGTTGAAGACTAAGGCAACAGTTGGTCGAGGTCCTCGGCCAAGTCCGAAGAAGAAACAGGTTGCCTTCCACGTGCCATCTGACGATGAAGCTGATGATGATGAACTTGTAGAAATCATTAGAGACTGACAAGAAAGGGCCGCTAGAGCCAAAGGCACAAATGTGCCACTGCTTTTGGATCCAAGGGCGATCCTTGATTACATTGATCTCTGGCACAAGGATCCAAATACTCCAATGCCTGATTTCAAGTTGACTCCTGGTCAAAGTCACATGCTGACCCATTTCATCACTGAAGAGAAATGGAAGTTTGAGAAGGCCAGGCAGATCAAGAAAACTCAGTTCAGAAAAGCGAAGTTCCTGAAGAACAACGTTGTCAATATGACACCTGATGAAATCCTCAAGATTAAAGCTGAAATCAAAGCCCTCAACGATGATTTCATTGCTTACTATGCTGATTGGCAAGGAGCCAAAGTCAGGTTTGTGAAACTGACTGAGAAATTCACAAATGTTGCAGCCCCATCGCAACAAGAAATTCCTCAAGCTGCAGCGTCTGCTCAGCCGACTGAAGAACATGCCAGCACCGCTGATGACATTCAGGCTGCTGAAGAAAATGCTAGTTCCAGGGCTGATGACTCCATTCCAGCCGCTGAAGAAATTGCCAGGGCATCCAGTAGTGGTGCGCCTGAAGAAACTGAAGGAGTCAGGGCAACTGCATTAGTTGCGCCTGAGGAAATTCAACCAGAAACCTCAGTTCCATCTGCGCCTACCCCAACTCCAATTCTTCCATGTGCATTCGATGTGAAGAAGACCAAGGCTGCAGAGCGAGCTGCAGTGAAGAAAAGGAAAGCATCCAGTGCTTCAGAATCTTCCGCTCCAAAGAAGATGAAGCCTCTGACAAGCTCTATTGAAAATCCAATTGATGTTGTTGCAATTTCCACCCTGTCATCAAAGGACCTTGTTCCTTTTGGTGAGGAATATGTGATCCCAAGCGGATCCAATGAAGAACCTCAATCTGCTGCTTCGTCAGAGCAGGTTGATGAAGAAATTGAAGTGGATGCCATCCCTTCAACAACTATTGCTTCCTCGCCAATGCCTCAGTTCGCAGCTGAAGATGTTGGCGTTGAAGAAATTGAAGATGAAGACGTGGACATTGGCTGCACAACGACAGTGATGAATGATGACTTTTGGGAAAGTCAGCAACCCAATACTCCACTCTTCACCCCACTTCAACAGATACCTCAGTCCCCTGCACCAACAGTTCAAATAGGCTCTGAAGAAACCCATCCCACCTCGTCTATGCATGAAGACATTCCAACCGCTAGTGCTGAAGAAGCTGCTGTTGTTGAACCCTTGAACACGCAGCCTGCTACTGAAGAAGAACCAGAAATTCCTCAGCCTGAAGAACCTGAGATTGCGATTCCTGAGGTTGTGATGCAACTCACTGACACTCCTGTGCCCAAGCCAACGGATCCGTTCTCAAAGAAGCAAAAGTTCAAGGCTGATGAAAGTGCGTTATGTCGACTAGAGGGGGGGTGAATAGGCGATTTTTATGAATTCTTCACTGAGGACTTTGCCGGTGAGGAAATTCCTTAGCGAAGAACTATTAGCAGCGGAATAAGTAATCAGAAGTAAGCATAACAGAATACAAGCATGGTCATCATGATGAAATGAAGACTAGCACAGAGTACAGAAAGCGTAATCACAGGATAACACAAGATGAAGACAAAAAGACTGAAGAAATTGAGCTGAGGAAATTAAGAAAGTCTTCAGTCAAAGTCTTCAAACACAGATATGAACAAACACTCAACATAGTAATGAGGAAATGAAAGGGTTGAGGAAATAGAACCAGTAGGTTGGTGAAGACAATGATTTGGTAGACCAGTTCCAACTGCTGTCTCAGTTGTACGTCTGGTTGGAGCGGCTGAGTATTTAAACTCGAGGACACACAGTCCCGGACACCCAGTCGCTGAGCACGCAGCTCAGGACACCCAGTCCTCACCGTATTCTCCTTGAACTAAGATCACACAGATCTTGTCCAATCACTCGTGGTAAGTTTTCGGGCGACTTCCAAACCTTCACAGACTTGGTCACTCGGCGATCCACAATTCCTCTTGGATGCTCTAGACCTTGACGCCTAACCGTCTGGAAGAAGCACAGTCTTCAAAGGTAACAAGCGTCGGATCCACGCAGGATCAATTTCTTCAGTGATGCTCAATCACTTTGGGTTTTTAGGGGTTTGGTTTTGGGTTTTCCTCACTTGATGATTTTCGCCCAAAGTCCTCGGAGGATGGGTTGCTCTCAAATGACAAGTGTCAAGTTCTCTCGGAGCAGCCAACCAGATAGTGGTTGTAGGGGGCGGCTATTTATAGCCTAGGGAGCAGCCCGACATGATAAGACATAAATGCCCCTCAATGATATGACCGTTAGGTGGATAAGATATTTTGGGACAGCTGGCGCGCAGCACAGCAACGGTCGGAAATTTGACTCTCAAATTCCTCAAGGCTATCATGTACCTCACTGTGTAGGTAATTCGCACTGACGAATTCCCAACTCCTCAGTCAGAACAAATTCATCAGTGACCAGAAGAACTTCGTCTCTGTCACTAAAGAAAGTGACTGAACTGTATGAGATTTCCAAAGGCTTCACTCGAAGGGATTGGTAGGTGTAGGATTTTGAGTTGAGCATCACATGGAAATTTTTCCTTAGTATTTCCTCGACCCCCTTTAACAGTACGATGTTTCCTATGACTCAAGAAAGAGAAAATGAAACTACGAAAACAAAATTCTTCACGCTTCATGTTCCACAAATGAATACCAAGTCTTCAAGGTCACACCAATTTCTTCACTTTCAAAGTCTTCAGAAAGTCTTCAGAATATCAAAGTCTTCAGTTGAAGAACTTCATTTTTAGGGGTCGACTTTCTCTGTAAATATCAAACTCCTCATAGACTTATAGACATGTGTACACTCACAAACGCATTAGTCCCTTAACCTATAAGTCTTCAATACACCAAAATCACTAAAGGGCACTAGATGCACTTACAATCTCCCCCTTTTTGGTGATTGATGACAACATAGGTTAAGTTTTCAACGGGGATAAACATATGAAGTGTATACACTGATATTGAGGAATTTGATTACAAGATATAGTAGAACTCCCCCTGAAGATGTGCATAGTGAGGAATTTGCTTTTGAGGCAATGCACATTTGAAGAGTTGAATCATGGAGATCTCCCCCTATATCTTGTAATTCATACACGCATTTGATATATAATATGAATAATTTGAAATGCATGATGAAATATGGTGCTTGATGTGATTCAGCATGCGTGCAATGTCATTAACAAGGAATAAGCATGCAAAGCATAATGCAACAAAAGTATCAGCGCACCATTGGGTTTAAGATTACAACTCGATCCAAATAGAAGTTTCAGAAGAACGAGAGTTGTAACTTAAAAAATTGCCCTTAATATAAACCCGCTTGAAGACTAAATCAGATTTCTCCCCCTTTGTCATCAAATGACCAAAAGGATTGAAACTGAGGACTAACGCCCCTGAAGAATATCAAGTTGATGGAGGAGCGCCAGCGTTGTTGGGGTCGGTTGTTGTAGTAGGGCCTGCCGCAGTGTCATCCAAGTCTTCATACTCATCAGTGTCATGCGATGAAGAATAAGAGCTGGCCACCAAGGAAGGAACTTTGACCTTCTTGAATTTCTTCGGTGGAGGTGCAGACCAGTCAAATTCTTCCTTGAGACCCATATTCTTCAGATATACAACGCTGTAGACATGAGAGAGAACAGCCCAGGTACGGTTGAAGGTTTCATGGAGGTAGTATTGGTTTTCCTTCACTCCATTGTGTGTTGAGGTCATGTTGTGAAGAATTGAACCAAACTGACGCTTGACCCATTTATGATTGCGATCAACCTTCTGATGAAGACTGAGGAGTAACTCATGGTCAGTCATCACCCTGGGTGCTGTGGCTTGAGGATTTTGCTTGGCTGAGGTATTTGCGGCAGAGTCATGTGTGGCAGAATCGTCATTGGTAGAGTAATATGCAACCTTGCGAAATTGACCATCCAATGGACGAATGCCTTCATCGATCACAGCAGCGGCCTTGCCTTTATCATCAGCTAATGAAACTGTCTGTTTGAGGACTTCGATGGGAGGCAAGTAGCTACCATGGTTCAGAGTGTCAGCTTTGTAATGCAGTGAAGATCTTGCCCTGATGAATCTCATAATCCAAGGAGCATAGGGCTTCAGCTCGAATGGTGACATAGCAATATTGGCCAGAGTCCTCATGAAGAAATCATGGAAGTTGATGGGAACGCCATGAACGATGTTGAAAATCATATTCTTCATGATGCCAACGACTTCTTCATCATTTGAGTCGTGGCCTTTGATAGGACTCATTGTCTTCGTCAGAATTCGATAGACAGTCCGAGGCACATACAATAATTTCTTGACGAGGAATTTGGTTCTTGGGGCCTGCCTTGACTTCAAAGGCTTCATCAGCACTTGCATATAGTGATTTGAAAGTTCTGGTTCATTGTAGATACAACGAGCACCATCAAGTGGAGGACTGAGTGGTAGAGCACGAAGCAATTCAGTTGCTGGTGCCTTGTAGTGAGTATTTTCAGACATCTAGTCTAATACCCATGAGTTCACGTCTTCAGCGTATCCGGTGATGTGCAGAGTTGCATAGAATTGAAGAATGAGTTCTTCATTCCAGTCACAGATATCAATGCAGAAATTCAGAAGTCCTGCGTCGTGAAGAACATTGAGGACTGGCTCAAAGCCGGGCAGAGACTCCATGTCCACATGAGGAATATGTGCATGATCGAAGACTTTGTCTTTGTTGAAGAGCACTGATGAATAGAAATTGGCTTGGCTGGCAGTCCAGAAACGTCTCTTCCTTATGCGAGCAGAATCATATGGATTATAATCAGTGAAGAATACGTGCTCGGCAAAGAAATCTTCAGCCTTGAACTTCTGTTTGCTTGAGAACGGATTCTTTTGCTTTGGCAGAGGGGTGTCAGTGAGTTGCATCACCACCTCAGGAATCGCGAGCTCAGGCTCTTCAGGCTGAGGAATTTCTTGTTCCTCAACAGGTGCAGTCTGAGGATCAGCAGCAGCAGGTTCATCAGCACTAGTGGCTGGAATTTCTTCATGGACAGATGAAGTGGGATGAGTTTCTTCAGAGCCCATTTGAACAGTTGGTACAGGGGACTGAGGTATCTGTTGGAGTGGGGTGAAGAATGGAGAATTTGGATGTTGACTTTCCCAAAAGTCATCGTTCATCACTGGCGTTGTGCTTCCAATATCCACATCTTCTTCAAGTTCCTCAACACGTGCCTCTTCAGCTGTGAACTGAGGCATAGGCAAGGAAATGATTGGGGTTGAAGGGATTGCTTCCACTTCAATTTCTTCATCAATCTACTCTGACGAAGCAGCAGAATGATTTTCTTCATCAGATCCGCTTGGGATCTAATAGTCTTCTCCAAAAGGAACAAGGTCCTTTGATGGCATGGAGGAAATCGGAACAACATCAATTGGATTTTCGATTGAGCTAGTCGTTGGCTTCATTTTCTTCACAGCCGAAGAGTTTGACGCAGCTGATGCCTTCCTTTTCTTCACTGCAGCTTGCTCTGCAGCCTTGGTCTTCTTCACATCGAATGCACATGGAAGAATTGGAGTTGGTGTAGGTGCAGATGGAGCTGAGGAATCTGGTTGATTTTCTTCAGGCGCAACTGATGCAGTTACCCTGACTTCTTCAGTTTCTTCAGGCGCACCACTAGTGGATGCCCTGGCAATTTTTTCAGCGGCTGGAATGGGATCATCAGCCCTGGAACTGACATTTTCATCAGCAGCCTGAACTTCATCAGCGGTGCTGGCATGTTCTTCAGTCGGCTGAGCTGAGGCTCCAGCCTGAGGAATTTCATGTTGCGTTGGGGCAGCAACATTGGTGAATTTCTTCGTCAGGTTGACGAATCTGACTTTGGCTCCTTGCCAATCAGCATAGTAGGCATCAAAGTCATTGCTGAGGGCTTGAATTTCAGACTGAGCCTGGAGAAGTTCCTCAGGTGTCATTCTGACAACTTTTTCTTCAGGAGCTTCTCCTTTATGTATTGGGCTTTCTTAATCTCTCTTGCCTTTTCAAACTTCCATTTCTCTTCAGTGATGAAATGGGTCAACATATGACTTTGTCCAGGGGTCAGATGAAAATTAGGCATTGGGGTGTTTGGATCCTTGTGCCAGAGATCAATATAATCGAGGATTTTCCTCGGATCCAACAGCAGTGGCACAGATGTGCCTTTGGCTCTAGCGGCCTTCACCTGTCTGTCTCTGATGATTTCTGCAAGTTCATCATCAGAAGCTTCATCATCAGAAGGCACATGGAATGCGACCTGTTTCTTCTTTGGACTTGGCCGAGGACCTCATCCAGCTGTTGCTTTGGTCTTCAGCAGAGTCGGGCCAGATGATGACTTTGGTGCAGCTGAGGAACTTGTTGAAACACCAGAGGCAATCGAGAAACCAGCAGTCCTTTGACATGTAGCCAGATGCACAGGAGCTGAGGACTTTGATGGAGCAGTAGCAGTGTGAGGAATTTGCCGTGAGGGCGCTGCTGAGGAACTTGGCCATGAGGGCGCTGTTGGTGAAGCACTTGGCTTACGAGCAGGCTTCTTTGGCATGGATTTCCTCGGTTTGACCGAGGCCTCAGTAGCAGTAGCAGTGGCAGAATCCTCATTGAATTTCTTCACTGCCTCCTTGGCTTGTCTTGCCAATTTAGCTTGGCGCTTAGCCCATTCTTCAGGAAAGTCCTCACCACGTTTGATGCTTGTGGGGTCAGCTACTTGGCCAGGTGCCAATGGAGCTCTTGGGCATGGAGGATTGAGGGCGAATTTCTTCATGTACTTTGGAGTTACATATCTGTATTCCCTCCATTCCCTTTCCCATCTCTGTTCAATCTTCTGAATGCGCACCTTGCGCTGATTTTTGTTTTCTTTGCTAAATTTTGCTTCATCAGGTGTGCAATAGTCAGCATAAATTTCCTCAGGGATTTCAAACGCAGTCATAACCTCAGGTTTCTTTCCTCCTTTTGCGGCTTCTTACCGTCTGCCATATTCTTCAGTTGAGGAATTTGAACAATTGAGTTCTCTGAAGAAGTATGCAGTTTTTCTTCGAGGAACGCTGCAAATGAGTTAAGTTGATGAGAACCTAGTGATTAAGTAGTAGACATGAGTACCTATGAACAGAGTACAGGTGCGAGGAATTCGTAGAGGTCATATGCGTTCTGAGAAGGTTTTTCGAAAAGAACAAGTTTTGAGGAATTTGTCCAGATGAACCTTGAGGAATTTCACTAAGCGTTCTTGTCTTAGGTTCCAGAGTTGTACAGATCAAAGATCCACACAATTAGGGAATCTTGAAGAAAATGATTGCTTAGAGAAACAGTTCAAGATCATATGATGTGAGTGATGTTCATATGTGTGAAGATTTGAAGAATAAACACCTTTGAAGATTTTCAGGAAAGCTTGGGAATCAAGGCGAGTAATAAAAGTAACTTTTAATTACCCGAAGTGAAGAACACGACGAACTGAGAAGAACAGATGGGAAGTTCGTCAGGTTAGATCTTCCTTGCCCTAACTCGGCGGAGGAAGACAGCTACGGCGGCGGCGGAGTGAAGATTTCCGCGGTCGGCGTGAGTACGACGGCGACGAGGTCGAGGCAGCGAAGCTCTTCCTCACCGGCGACGATGGAGTAGCGGCGGCGCTAGGGTTTGAGGAGCCCAAGTGAGAGAGTAGCCATCGAGCGGAGTAAATGAAGTGAGGAAGGGGAGAGGGGTATTTATAGACACGGTGAAAAACTGTTCGCCCGAAGATTTTGGGACGAACGTGCCCCTGCCCTTTCTCCTTCACGCGACATGTGTCACCCACGTACTGTGTAGTTGAGATCGTGTACGATCTTGGGTGAATAGAATACTGCATCGTGGGATGCGGAATAGTTTGAGCGGCAAAACCGAAAATTTGGATAAGATTTGTTTTAAAGTTTCGTTCGCAATTTCTTCAGCTGACCAGGACACAGTGAAGATTTTGAACGAGTTTCAAATAGAACGCATATGAAGAATTTGTGAATGGATTGGGTTGAGTATAGCATAGAGGGCGAAGGGTCCGATCACATTCACTTAGCAGAAAAAGCAACTTGAAGAAATAGCGATAAGTGAATGCTGTAGAGGACATAAACTCATATATATATATATATATATATATATATATATATATATATATATATATATATATATATATATATATATAGCCAATGAAGCAAAACGAAGGAAACAGTGAAGATTTTGCAAAGTTGAAGAATTTTAAAAACTGAAGAATTTCAAAACTGAGGAAAAACTCAAATTGAAGATTTTCAACTTTTTGTGGTGGCGTGACCCACCGTATAAGAATGATGATTTCAGACACCGCGTACAATTGTCGTAGGGCTCTGAGAATCAAATTCTTCATTAGTTTCTTCACACTTAGAGTGTTATTCTTCATTGATTGAAGAAAAACGTTTCTTCATGTGTTGCACATCTAAGTCATCAATTTTGCATAAGTGTTAGGATGTGTGTTCTTTTCAAAGAACGTTCGAAGATTCTAAGATATTTAGCTCACACCGCAACTTGCTAAATCTCTTCTCATCCAAGGGCTTAGTGAAGATATCAGCTAGCTGTTCTTCAGTCTTCACGTGCTCGATGGAGATGTCGCCCTTCAACACATGATCACGAAGAAAATGATGACGAATCTGAATGTGCTTTGTCTTCGAGTGTTGAACTGGGTTGTGAGCAATCTTGATGGCACTCTCATTGTCGTAGAGGAGAGGCACATTCTTCACGTTGACGCCATAGTCCTTGAGTGTTTGCTTCATCCAAAGCAGTTGAGCACAGCAAGAGCCAGCACCAATGTATTCAGCTTCCGCAGTAGACAGTGATACGCAGTTCTGTTTCTTCGAGGACCAACAGACCAAAGATCGTCCGAGGAAATGACAAGTGCCAGAAGTTGACTTGCGGTCCACACGATCACCAGCATAGTCAGAGTCAGAATATCCAATGAGATCAAAAACAGAGCCCTTGGGGTACCATAATCCTAGTGTTAGTGTGTGAGCTAGATATCGAAGAATATGCTTCACAGCCTTATGGTGTGATTCCTTCGGTGCAGCTTGAAATCGGGCACACATGCAAACACTAAGCATTATATCTGGCCTAGATGCACATAAGTACAATAAAGAACCAATCATGGAGCAGTATACCTTGTGATCGAAGTCAATACCATTTTCATCAGTGCATAGAAGGCCTTTTGTGGGCATATGATTTTTGACGCCTTTGCAATCTTGCATGCCGAATTTCCTTAGTACATCTTTGAGGTATTTCTCCTGAGATATGAATACGCCATTGCGCTGTTGACGAATTTGAAGACCTAAGAAGAATTTCAACTCCCCCATCATAGACATTTGATATTCTTCACTCATCATATAGGCAAATTCATCACTATAACGTTGGTCTGTACAGCCAAAGATAATATCATCAACATATATTTGGCACACAAACAGTTCACCATCATAAGAGTTAGTAAAGAGAGTAGGGTCGAGTGAACCGGGTGTGAAGCCATTCTTCATGAAAAATTCCTTCAATGTATCATACCACGCCCGAGGGGCCTGCTTGAGGCCATAGAGGGCCTTATTAAGTCTGAAGACTTTGTCAGGATTCTTTGGATCTTCAAAACCTGGGGGTTGAGCAACATATACTTCTTCCTCAAGCTTACCATTGAGGAATGCACTTTTCACATCCATTTGATATAAGATGATATCATGATGATTAGCATAAGCAAGTAATATGCGAATAGCCTCAAGTCTAGCAACAGGTGCAAAAGTTTCATCGAAATCAATTCCTTCAACCTGTGTGTAACCTTGAGCTACAAGTCGTGCCTTATTCCTTACCACAAGGCCATTTTCATCTTGCTTGTTGCGGTAGATCCACTTTGTGCCAATGATATTATGCTTGCGAGGATCTGGACGTTTGACCAGTTCCCAGACATTGTTGAGCTCGAACTGATGTAATTCTTCTTGCATTGCCTGAATCCACTCCGGCTCCAAAAATGCTTCATCTACCTTAGTGGGCTCTGTGATAGAGACAAAATCATAGTGCCCACAAAAGTTAGATAAATGTGAAGCTTTTGAGCGTGTGAGAGGACCTGACGCTTCAATGTCATCGATGATCTTGTCAACTTGTACTTCTTTTGAACCGCGAGGATGAGCTGGTTGTCGTCGAGGTATTTGATCATTTTCCTCAGCACCATTGTCTTCAGCATTATCTTCAGGTGCATCAGCTCGACGTTCTTCGCGTACTGGAATGAATTCTTCAGCAAATTCTTCAGTAGGAATGACATCCTCAGTTGCCTTGAACTTGATAGAATCCTCAGGTTCTGGTTCATCTAACACAGAAGGTAGGTGCTCTCTTTGCGAGCCATTAGTTTCATCGAACCGCACATCTACAGTTTCAACAATCTTGTGAAGAGCGAAGTTGGAGACTCTATAGGTGTGCGAGTCCTTTCCGTAACCAGGCATAAAACCTTCATGTGCTTTCGGTGCAAATTTAGAATTGTGGTGAGGATCTCTAATCCAACATTTAGCACCGAAGACTTTGAAATAACTCACATTGGGTTTCTTGTCAGTGAGGAGTTCATAGGCCGTCTTTTTGAAGAATTTGTGAAGATATACTCTGTTGATGATGTGGCACGCAGTATCAATTGCATCAATCCAAAAACGATGAGGCGTTTTGTATTCATCAAGCATAGTGCGAGCCATCTCAACAAGAGTTATGTTCTTGCGCTCCACGACACCATTTTGCTGAGGAGTATAAGGAGCAGATAACTCATGAGTAATACCAAGTTCATCAAGATAGTCATCAAGGCCGGAATTCTTGAACTCAGTTCCATTGTCACTTATGATGTGCTTGATCTTCACACCAAAGTTGGTTGAAGCCCTCGAGGAAAATCGTTTGAGGACTTCCTGCACTTCAAGTTTGTAAGTGACAATGTGTACCCATGTATATCGAGAGTAATCATCAACAATGACAAAACCATATAGAGATGCAGCATTAGAGACTGCTGAGTAATGATTAGGTCCGAAGAGGTCCATGTGAAGCAATTCGAATGGACGAGTAGTGGTCATGATAGTCTTTGCTGGATGCTTGGCCTTGGTCATTTTTCCAGCTTCACAGGCTCCGCATAAGTGATCCTTGAGGAATTTGACATTCTCAATGCCAATGACATGCTTCTTCTTTGCAAGCGTGTGCAAATTCCTCATGCCTGCGTGACCAAGTCGTCGATGCCATAGCCAGCCTTCTGAAGCTTTTGCAAGTAGACACACGGCTGGTTGTGGTCCTGTAGAGAAATCAACAATAGACAAATCTCCTCTCCTAAAGCCTTCGAAGACTTTGGAATTGTCAGCTTCCATAATCACAACACAGCGATACTTGCCAAAGACAACAACCATATCAAGATCACAAAGCATTGAGACTGACATGAGGTTGTATCCTAAGGACTCAACAAGCATGACTTTTTCCATGTGTTTATACTTAGAGATCGCAACCTTAACAAGACCCAATACCTGACTTTTGCCTTTGTCAGCAAAGATGATGTGCTTTAGATGTGACAGTGATAAGGGAGCATCCATCAAAAGATTCTTGTCACCCGTCATGTGATTTGTACATCCACTATCGAGGACCCATTCAGTGGTTTTGGGTTGATCATCTTGCAGATGAATTAGTGTAATTTACAATCTCATATGCTTCATCAATGAAGAATATGATATCAAGTTCATCAGATGAATTTCATCAAGCAGTAAACAGATATAGCAGGAGGAGGACGTGTGAAAGTTTATTTCATCATGATTCGCCTGCGTCCTTTCAGGCAATTTTGTCAGGTCCCCAGCAAATTCTTCAGACGTTAAGGCACGTTTGGAGACCTGACCCTGCATAAGAGATTAGTTCTTTTTCTTCACCACCCACATCTGAAGGGGTGGCAAAGAGTTCATCACTCTGCGAGCATCATACGAGAATGGTGACATAGAAGCCAAACCATTCCGTTTCACATAAGAGGGGTTAGGGTAAGCATATGAATAAGCAGAGAAATTCTTCGAGGACTTATGAACATAATGATTTGAAGAATAATGTGCATATTCGTAGCCCTTAGCTCTACCCTGCGAAACAGAGTTGTTAGCACGATGATAGTCATATGAGGACTTTGATCCATTTGAGGAATTTGATCCACGTGAGGAATTTGGTCCATATGAGGACTTGGATCTATATGAAGAATTAGGTCCATATGAAGAGTTTGTTCTGGGGTTCCTATTCTTCACAGGTGGTGTCATGAGGACATTCACCTGAAGACTTTCAACATAACTTTTGGGAACCCAGATTTTCTTCATAGGGGAACCGTTCCTGCAGTTAGTTCCAACATATCTAGCAAATACTTCACCATTCTGATTTTTGAACAGTTTATAGTTGGCGTCAAATGACTCATCATAAGAATGAAGAGATTCACATGTAAAGCCAGATAACTTGGATGGATCAACTAGAGGTCTGAAAGTGCGTTATGTCGACTAGAGGGGGGGTGAATAGGCGATTTTTATGAATTCTTCACTGAGGAATTTGCGGTGAGGAAATTACTTAGCGAAGAACTATTAGCAGCGGAATAAGTACTCAGAAGTAAGCATAACAGAATACAAGCATGGTCATCATGATGAAATGAAGACTAGCACAGAGTACAGAAAGCGTAATCACAGGATAACACAAGATGAAGACAAACAGACTGAAGAAATTGAGCGGAGGAAATTAAGAAAGTCTTCAGTCAAAGTCTTCAAACACAGATATGAACAAACACTCAACACAGTAATGAGGAAATGAAAGGGTTGAGGAAATAGAACCAGTAGGTTGGTGAAGACAATGATTTGGTAGACTAGTTCCAACTGCTGTCTCAGTTGTACGTCTTGTTGGAGCGGCTGAGTATTTAAACTCGAGGACACACAGTCCCGGACACCCAGTCGCTGAGCACGCAGCTCAGGACACCCAGTCCTCACCATATTCTCCTTGAACTAAGATCACACAGATCTTGTCCAATCACTCGTGGTAAGTCTTCAGGCGACTTCCAAACCTTCACAGACTTGGTCACTCGGCGATCCACAATTCCTCTTGGATGCTCTAGACCTTGACGCCTAACCGTCTGGAAGAAGCACAGTCTTCAAAGGTAACAAGCGTCGGATCCACGCAGGATCAATTTCTTCAGTGATGCTCAGTCACTTTGGGTTTGTAGGGGTTTGGTTTTGGGTTTTCCTCACTCGATAATTTTCGCTCAAAGTCCTCGGAGGATGGGTTGCTCTCAAATGACAAGTGTCAAGTTCTCTCGGAGCAGCCAACCAGCTAGTGGTTGTAGGGGGCGGCTATTTATAGCCTAGGGAGCAGCCCGACATGATAAGACATAAATGCCCCTCAATGATATGACCGTTAGGTGGATAAGATATTTTGGGACAGCTGGCGCGCAGCACAGCAACGGTCGGAAATTTGACTCTCAAATTCCTCAAGGCTATCATGTACCTCACTGTGTAGGTAATTCGCACTGACGAATTCCTAACTCCTCAGTCAGAACAAATTCATCAGTGACCAGAAGAACTTTGTCTCTGTCACTGAAGAAAGTGACTGAACTGTATGAGATTTCCAAAGGCTTCACTCGAAGGGATTGGTAGGTGTAGGATTTTGAGTTGAGCATCACATGGAAATTTTTCCTTAGTATTTCGTCGACCCCCTTTAACAGTACGGTGTTTCCTATGACTCAAGAAAGAGAAAATGAAACTACGAAAACAAAATTCTTCACGCTTCATGTTCCACAAATGAAGACCAAGTCTTCAAGGTCACACCAATTTCTTCACTTTCAAAGTCTTCAGAAAGTCTTCAGAATATCAAAGTCTTCAGTTGAAGAACTTCATTTTTAGGGGTCGACTTTCTCTGTAAATATCAAACTCCTCATAGAATTATAGACCTGTGTACACTCACAAACGCATTAGTCCCTTAACCTATAAGTCTTCAATACACCAAAATCACTAAGCGGCACTAGATGCACTTACAATCTCCCCCTTTTTGGTGATTGATGACAACATAGGTTAAGTTTTCAACGGGGATAAACATATGAAGTGTATACACTGATATTGAGGAATTTGATTACAAGATATAGTAGAACTCCCCCTGGAGATTTGCATAGTGAGGAATTTGCTTTTGAGGCAATGCACATTTGAAGAGTTGAATCATGGAGATCTCCCCCCATATCTTGTAATTCATACACGCATTTGATATATAATATGAAGAATTTGAAATGCATGATGAAATATGGTGCCTGATGTGACTCAGCATGCGTGCAATGTCATTAACGAGGAATAAGCATGCAAAGCATAATGCAACAAAAGTATCAGCGCACCATCGGGTTTAAGATTACAACTCGATTCAAATAGAAGTTTCAGAAGAACGAGAGTTGTAACTTAAAAAATTGCCCTTAATATAAACCCACTTGAAGACTAAATCAGATTTCTCCCCCTTTGTCATCAAATGACCAAAAGGATTGAAATTGAGGACTAACGCCCCTGAAGAATATCAAGTTGATGGAGGAGCGCCAGCATTGTTGGGGTCGGTTGTTGTAGTAGGGCCTGCCGCAGTGTCATCCAAGTCTTCATACTCATCAGTGTCACGCGATGAAGAATAAGAGCTGGCCACCAAGGAAGGAACTTTGACCTTCTTGAATTTCTTTAGTGGAGGTGCAGACCAGTCAAATTCTTCCTTGAGACCCATATTCTTCAGATCTGCAGCGGTGTAGACATGAGAGAGAACAGCCCAGGTACGGTTGAAGGTTTCATGGAGGTAGTATTGGTTTTTCTTCACTGCATTGTGTGTTGAGGTCATGTTGTGAAGAATTGAACCAAACTGACGCTTGACCCATTTATGATTGCGATCAACCTTCTGATGAAGACTGAGGAGTAACTCATGGTCAGTCATCACCCTGGGTGCTGTGGCTTGAGGATTTTGCTTGGCTGAGGTATTTGCGGCAGAGTCATGTGTGGCAGAATCGTCATTGGTAGAGTAAGATGCAACCTTGCGAAATTGACCATCCAATGGACGGATGCCTTCATCGATCACAGCAGCGGCCTTGCCTTTATCATCAGCTGATGAAACTGTCCGTTTGAGGACTTCAATGGGAGGCAAGTAGCTACCGTGGTTCAGAGTGTTAGCTTTGTAATGCAGTGAAGATCTTGCCCTGATGAATCTCATAATCCAAGGAGCATAGGGCTTCAGCTCGAATGGTGACATAGCAATATTGGCCAGAGTCCTCATGAAGAAATCATGGAAGTTGATGGGAACGCCATGAACGATGTTGAAAAGCATATTCTTCATGATGCCAACGACTTCTTCATCATTTGAGTCGTGGCCTTTGATAGGACTCATTGTCTTCGTCAGAATTTGATAGACAGTCCGAGGCACATACAATAATTCCTTGACGAGGAATTTGGTTCTTGGGGCCTGCCTTGGCTTCAAAGGCTTCATCAGCACTTGCACATAGTGATATGAAAGTTCTGGTTCATTGTAGATACAACGAGCACCATCAAGTGGAGGACTGAGTGGTAGAGCACGAAGCAATTCAGTTGCTGGTGCCTTGTAGTGAGTATTTTCAGACATCCAGTCTAATACCCATGAGTTCACGTCTTCAGCGTATCCGGTGATGTGCAGAGTTGCATAGAATTGAAGAATGAGTTCTTCATTCTAGTCACAGATATCAATGCAGAAATTCAGAAGTCCGGCGTCATGAAGAACACTGAGGACTGGCCCAAAGCCGGGCAGAGACTCCATGTCCACATGAGGAATATGTGCATGATTGAAGACTTTGTCTTTGTTGAAGAGCACTGAGGAATAGAAATTGGCTTGGCTAGCAGTCCAGAAACGTCTCTTCCTTATGCGAGCAGAATCATATGGATTATAATCAGTGAAGAATACGTGCTCGGCAAAGAAATCTTCAGCCTTGAACTTCTGTTTGCTTGAGAACGGATCCTTTTGCTTTGGCAGAGGGGTGTCAGTGAGTTGCATCACGACCTCAGGAATCGCGAGCTCAGGCTCTTCAGGCTGAGGAATTTCTTGTTCCTCAACAGGTGCAGTCTGAGGATCAGCAGCAGCAGGTTCATCAGCACTAGTGGCTGGAATTTCTTCATGGACAGATGAAGTGGGATGAGTTTCTTCAGAGCCCATTTGAACAGTTGGTGCAGGGGACTGAGGTATCTGTTGGAGTGGGGTGAAGAGTGGAGAATTTGGATGTTGACTTTCCCAAAAGTCATCGTTCATCACTGGCGTTGTGCTTCCAATATCCACATCTTCTTCAAGTTCCTCAACACGGGCCTCTTCAGCTGTGAACTGAGGCATAGGCAAGGAAATGATTGGGGTTGAAGGGATTGCTTCCACTTCAATTTCTTCATCAATCTGCTCTGACGAAGCAGCAGAATGATTTTCTTCATCAGATCCGCTTGGGATCTCATAGTCTTCTCCAAAAGGAACAAGGTCCTTTGATGGCATGGAGGAAATCGGAACAACATCAATTGGAATTTCGATTGAGCTGGTCGTTGGCTTCATTTTGTTCACAGCCGAAGAGTTTGACGCAGCTGATGCCTTCCTTTTCTTCACTGCAGCTCGCTCTGCAGCCTTGGTCTTCTTCACATCGAATGCACATGGAAGAATTGGAGTTGGTGTAGGTGCAGATGGAGCTTAGGAATCTGGTTGATTTTCTTCAGGCGCAACTGATGCAGTTGCCCTGACTTCTTCAGTTTCTTCAGGCGCACCACTAGTGGATGCCCTGGCAATTTCTTCAGCGGCTGGAATGGGATCATCAGCCCTGGAACTGGCATTTTCATCAGCAGCCTGAACTTCATCAGCGGTGCTGGCATGTTCTTCAGTCGGCTGAGCTGAGACTCCAGCCTGAGGAATTTCATGTTGCGTTGGGGCAGCAACATTGGTGAATTTCTTCGTCAGGTTGACGAATCTGACTTTGGCTCCTTGCCAATCAGCATAGTAGGCATCAAAGTCATTGCTGAGGGCTTGAATTTCAGACTGAGCCTGGAGAAGTTCCTCAGGTGTCATTCTGACAACTTTTTCTTCAGGAGCTTCTCCTTTATGTATTGGGCTTTCTTAATCTCTCTTGCCTTTTCAAACTTCCATTTCTCTTCAGTGATGAAATGGGTCAACATATGACTTTGTCCAGGGGTCAGATGAAAATCAGGCATTGGGGTGTTTGGATCCTTGTGCCAGAGATCAATATAATCGAGGATTTTCCTCGGATCCAACAACAGTGGCATAGATGTCCCTTTGGCTCTAGCGGCCTTCACCTGTCTGTCTCTGATGATTTCTGCAAGTTCATCATCAGAAGCTTCATCATCAGAAGGCACATGGATTGCGACCTGTTTCTTCTTTGGACTTGGCCGAGGACCTTGTCCAGCTGTTGCTTTGGTCTTCAGCAGAGTCGGGCCAGATGATGACTTTGGTGCAGCTGAGGAACTTGCTGAAACACCAGAGGCAATCGAGAAGCCAGCAGTCCTTTGACATGTAGCCAGATGCACAAGAGCTGAGGACTTTGATGGAGCAGTAGCAGTGTGAGGAATTGGCCGTGAGGGCGCTGCTGAGGAACTTAGCCGTGAGGGCGCTGCTGAGGAACTTGGCCGTGAGGGCGCTGTCGGTGAAGCACTTGGCATACGAGCAGGCTTCTTTGGCATGGATTTCCTCGGTTTGACTGAGGCCTCAGTAGCAGTAGCAGTGGTAGAATCCTCATTGAATTTCTTCACTGCCTCCTTGGCTTGTCTTGCCAATTTAGCTTGGCACTTAGCCCATTCTTCAGGAAAGTCCTCACCACGTTTGATGCTTGTGGGGTCAGCTACTTGGCCAGGTGCCAATGGAGCTCTTGGGCATGGAGGATTGAGGGCGAATTTCTTCATGTACTTTGGAGTCACATATCTGTATTCCCTCCATCCCCTTGCCCATCTCTGTTCAATCTTCTGAATGCGCACCTTGCGCTGATTTTTGTTTTCTTTGCCAAATTTTGCTTCATCAGGTGTGCAATAGTCAGCATAAATTCCCTCAGGGATTTCAAATGCAGTCATAACCTCAGGTTTCTTTCCTCCTTTCTGCGGCTTCTTACCGTCTGCCATATTCTTCAGTTGAGGAATTTGAACAATTGAGTTCTCTGAAGAAGTATGCAGTTTTTCTTCGAGGAACGCTGCAAATGAGTTAAGTTGATGAGAACCTAGTGATTAAGTAGCAGACATGAGTACCTGTGAACAGAGTACAGGTGCGAGGAATTCGTAGAGGTCATATGCGTTCTGAGAAGGTTTTTCGAAAAGAACAAGTTTTGAGGAATTTGTCCAGATGAACCTTGAGGAATTTCACTAAGCGTTCTTGTCTTAGGTTCCAGAGTTGTACAGATCGAAGATCCACACAATTAGGGAATCTTGAAGAAAATGATTGCTTAGAGAAACAGTTCAAGATCATATGATGTGAGTGATGTTCATATGTGTGAAGATTTGAAGAATAAACACCTTTGAAGATTTTCAGGAAAGCTTGAGAATCAAGGCGAGTAATAAAAGTAACTTTTAATTACCCGAAGTGAAGAACACGACGAACTGAGAAGAACAGATGGGAAGTTCGTCAGGTTAGATCTTCCTTGCCCTAACTCGGCGGAGGAAGACAGCTACGGCGGCGGCGGAGTGAAGATTTCCGCGGTCGGCGTGAGTACGACGGCGACGAGGTCGAGGCAGCGAAGCTCTTCCTCACCGGCGACGATGGAGTAGCGGCGGCGCTAGGGTTTGAGGAGCCCAAGTGAGAGAGTAGCCATCGAGCGGAGTAAATGAAGTGAGGAAGGGGAGAGGGGTATTTATAGACACGGTGAAAAACTGTTCGCCCGAAGATTTTGGGACGAACGTGCCCCTGCCCTTTCTCCTTCACGCGACATGTGTCACCCACGTACTGTGTAGTTGAGATCGTGTACGATCTTGGGTGAATAGAATACTGCATCGTGGGATGCGGAATAGTTTGAGCGGCAAAACCGAAAATTTGGATAAGATTTGTTTTAAAGTTTCGTTCGCAATTTCTTCAGCTGACCAGGACACAGTGAAGATTTTGAACGAGTTTCAAATAGAACGCATATGAAGAATTTGTGAATGGATTGGGTTGAGTATAGCATAGAGGGTGAAGGGTCCGATCACATTCACTTAGCAGAAAAAGCAACTTGAAGAAATAGCGATAAGTGAATGCTGTAGAGGACATAAACTCATATATATATATATAGCCAATGAAGAAAAATGAAGGAAACCGTGAAGATTTTGCAAAGTTGAAGAATTTGAAAAACTGAAGAATTTCAAAACTGAGGAAAAACTCAAATTGAAGATTTTCAACTTCTTGTGGTGGCGTGACCCACCGTATAAGAATGATGATTTCAGACACCGCGTACAATTGTCGTAGGGCTCTGAGAATCAAATTCTTCATTAATTTCTTCACACTTAGAGTGTTATTCTTCATTGATTGAAGAAAAACGTTTCTTCATGTGTTGCACATCTAAGTCATCAATTTTGCATAAGTGTTAGGATGTGTGTTCTTTTCAAAGAACGTTCGAAGATTCTAAGATATTTATCTCACACCGCAACTTGCTAAATCTCTTCTCATGCAAGGGCTTAGTGAAGATATCAGCTAGCTGTTCTTCAGTCTTCACGTGCTCGATGGAGATGTCACCCTTCAACACATGATCATGAAGAAAATGATGACGAATCTAAATGTGCTTTGTCTTCGAGTGCTAAACTGGGTTGTGAGCAATCTTGATGGCACTCTCATTGTCGTAGAGGAGAGGCACATTCTTCACGTTGACGCCATAGTCCTTGAGTGTTTGCTTCATCCAAAGCAGTTGAGCACAGCAAGAGCCAGCAGCAATGTATTCAGCTTCCGTAGTAGACAGTGATACGCAGTTCTGTTTCTTCGAGGACCAACAGACCAAAGATCGTCCGAGGAAATGACAAGTGCCAGAAGTTGACTTGCGGTCCACACGATCACCAACATAATCAGAGTCAGAATATCCAATGAGATCAAAAACAGAGCCTTTGGGGTACCATAATCCTAGTGTTGGTGTGTGAGCTAGATATCGAAGAATATGCTTCACAGCCTTATGGTGTGATTCCTTCGGTGCAGCTTGAAATCGGGCACACATGCAAACACTAAGCATTATATCTGGCCTAGATGCACATAAGTACAATAAAGAACCAATCATGGAGCGGTATACCTTGTGATCGAAGTCAATACCATTTTCATCAGTGCATAGAAGGCCTTTTGTGGGCATAGGAATTTTGACGCCTTTGCAATCTTGCATGCCGAATTTCCTCAGTACATCTTTGAGGTATTTCTCCTGAGATATGAATATGCCATTGCGCTGTTGACGAATTTGAAGACCTAAGAAGAATTTCAACTCTCCCATCATAGACATTTGATATTATTCACTCATCATATAGGCAAATTCATCACTATAACGTTGGTCAGTACAGCCAAAGATAATATCATCAACATATATTTGGGACACAAACAGTTCACCATCATAAGATTTAGTAAAGAGAGTAGGGTCGAGTGAACCGGGTGTGAAGCCATTCTTCACGAAGAATTCCTTCAATGTATCATACCACGCCCGAGGGGCTTGCTTGAGGCCATAGAGGGCCTTATTAAGTCTGAAGACTTTGTCAGGATTCTTTGGATCTTCAAAACCTGGGGGTTGAGCAACATATACTTCTTCCTCAAGCTTACCATTGAGGAATGCACTTTTCACATCCATTTGATATAAGATGATATCATGATGATTAGCATAAGCAAGTAATATGCAAATAGCCTCAAGTCTAGCAACAGGTGCAAAAGTTTCATCGAAATCAATTCCTTCAACCTGTGTGTAACCTTGAGCTACCAGTCGTGCCTTATTCCTTACCACAAGGCCATTTTCATCTTGCTTGTTGCGGTAGATCCACTTTGTGCCAATGATATTATGCTTGCGAGGATCTGGACGTTTGACCAGTTCCCAGACATTGTTGAGCTCGAACTAATGTAATTCTTCTTTCATAGCCTGAATCCACTCCGGCTCCAAAATGCTTCATCTACCTTAGTGGGCTGTGTGATAGAGACAAAAGCATAGTGCCCACAAAAGTTAGATAAATGTGAAGCTTTTGAGCGTGTGAGCGGACCTGACGCTTCAATGTCATCGATGATCTTGTCAACTTGTACTTCTTTTGCAACGCGAGGATGAGCTGGTTGTCGTCGAGGTATTTGATCATTTTCCTCAGCACCATTGTCTTCAGCATTATCTTCAAGTGCATCAGCTCGACGTTCTTCGCGTACTGGAATGAATTCTTCAGCAAATTCTTCAGTAGGAATGACATCCTCAGTTGCCTTGAACTTGATAGAATCCTCAGGTGCTGGTTCATCTAACACAGAAGGTAGGTGCTCTCTTTGCGAGCCATTAGTTTCATCGAACCGCACATCTACAGTTTCAACAATCTTGTGAAGAGCGATGTTGAAGACTCTGTAGGTGTGCGAGTCCTTTCCGTAACCAAGCATAAAACCTTCATGTGCTTTTGGTGCAAATTTAGAATTGTGGTGAGGATCTCTAATCCAACATTTAGCACCGAAGACTTTAAAATAACTCACATTGGGTTTCTTGTCAGTGAGGAGTTCATAGGCCGTCTTTTTGAAGAATTTGTGAAGATATACTCTGTTGATGATGTGGCACGCAGTATCAATTGCATCAATCCAAAAATGATGAGGCGTTTTGTATTCATCAAGCATAGTGCGAGCCATCTCAACAAGAGTTCTGTTCTTGCGCTCCACGACACCATTTTGCTGAGGAGTATAAGGAGCAGATAACTCATGAGTAATACCAAGTTCATCAAGATAGTCATCAAGGCTGGAATTCTTGAACTCAGTTCCATTGTCACTTCTGATGTGCTTGATCTTCACACTAAAGTTGGTTGAAGCCCTCGAGGAAAATCATTTGAAGACTTCCTGCACTTCATGTTTGTAAGTAACAATGTGTACCCATGTATATCGAGAGTAATCATCAACAATGACAAAACCATATAGAGATGCAGCATTAGAGACTGCTGAGTAATGATTAGGTCCGAAGAGGTCCATGTGAAGCAATTCGAATGGACGAGTAGTGGTCATGATAGTCTTCGCTGGATGCTTGGCCTTGGTCATTTTTCCAGCTTCACAGGCTCCACATAAGTGATCCTTGAGGAATTTGACATTCTCAATGCCAATGACATGCTTCTTCTTCGCAAGCGTGTGCAAATTCCTCATGCCTGCGTGACCAAGTCGTCGATGCCATAGCCAGCCTTTTGAAGCTTTTGCAAGTAGACACATGGCTGGTTGTGGTCCTGTAGAGAAATCAACAATATACAAATCTCCTCTCCTAAAGCCTTCGAAGACTTTGGAATTGTCAGCTTCCATAATCACAACACAGCGATACTTGCCAAAGAAAACAACCATATCAAGATCACAAAGCATTGAGATTGACATGAGGTTGTATCCTAAGGACTCAACAAGCATGACTTTTTCCATGTGTTTATCCTTAGAGATCGCAACCTTACCAAGACCCAATACCTGACTTTTGCCTTTGTCAGCAAAGATGATGTGCTTCAGATGTGACGGTGATAAGGGAGCATCCATCAAAAGATTCTTGTCACCAGTCATGTGATTTGTACATCCACTATCGAGGACCCATTCAGTGGTTTTGGGTTGATCATCCTGCAGATGAATTAGTGTAACTTACAATCTCATAAGCTTCATCAATGAAGAATATGATATCAAGTTCATTATATGAATTTCATCAAGAAGTAAACAGATATAGCAGGAGGAGGACATGTGAAAGTTTATTTCATCATGATTTGCCCGCGTCCTTTCAGGCAATTTTGTCAGGTCCCCAGCAAATTCTTCAGACGTTAAGGCACGTCTGGAGACCTGACCCTGCATAAGAGATTAGTTCTTTTTCTTCACCACCCACATCTGAAGGGGTGGCAAAGAGTTCATCACTCTGCGAGCATCATACGAGAATGGTGGCATAGAAGCCAAACCATTTCGTTTCACATAAGAGGGGTTAGGGTAAGCATATGAATAAGCAGAGAAATTCTTCGAGGACTTATGAACATAATGATTTGAAGAATAATGTGCATATTCGTAGCCCTTAGCTCTACCCTGCGAAACAGAGTTGTTAGCACGATGATAGTCATATGAGGACTTTGATCCATTTGAGGAATTTGATCCACGTGAGGAATTTGGTCCATATGAGGACTTGGATCCATATGAAGAATTAGGTCCATATGAAGAGTTCGTTCTGGGGTTCCTATTCTTCACAAGTGGTGTCATGAGGACATTCACCTGAAGACTTTCAACATAACTTTTGGGAACCCAGATTTTCTTCATAGGGGAACCATTCCTGCAGTTAGTCCCAACATATCTAGCAAATACTTCACCATTCTGATTTTTGAACAATTTATAGTTGGAGTCAAATGACTCATCAGAAGAATGAGGAGATTCACATGTAAAGCCAGATAACTTGGATGGATCAACTGGAGGTCCCTTTGCAGCAACCCATGAGGTTTTGGGGTACTGCTCAGGCTTCCAATATGTTCCATCAGCATTAAGTTTCCTCTCAAAGGCAATACCCTCTTTCCTAGGGTTTCTGTTGAGGATCTGCTTTTTGAGCACATCACAAAGAATCTGATGCCCTTTGAGGCTTTTGTACATGCCTGTCATGTACAACTCCTTCAGCCCTGCATCGTCAGTGATACTAGCAATGTCCTCAGATGAGGAATTAGTGATAGCAGAGGCAGGTGAAGAATTTGTAACAGTTGAAGCATTTGAACATTCATGTGAAGAATTAGTAGATTCACGTTCAATGCACTTTAAGCATGGAGGAACAAATTCTTCCTGAGAAGTGCTGATTTGTTGAGCAAGTAATGAATCACGCTCCTTCTGAAGATCTTCATAACTCACTCTTAGCTTCTCAAGATCTTGCTTTCTTTGATGAAATTCATAAGAAAGTTTCTCATGATCAGATAAGAGAGTGTTATGATGACTTTGAAGGTTATCAAACCTAGACTGAAGTCTCTGAAGATTTTCAGTCAGGGCTTTAGTGCGATCCATTTCTTCACCCAACATATCATCACTTCTGTCTAGCATGTTTTGAACCTTTTCAAAAGCCCTTTGTTGTTTTACAGCAATCTTTGCAAGTTTAGAGTAGCTAGGCTTGAGATTCTCATCAGATTCATTTTCACTAGATTCAGAGGAGGTGTATTTGAGTACCTTTGCACCTTTTGCCATGAAGCAATAGATAGGAGCGTAGTCATCATTATCTTCATCAGGCTTGTCGATGGGGTCAGTTTCTTCAGTGTTGAAGATGGACTTGCTAACGAGAGCAGTAGCGAAGGCCAGACTCGCCACACCAGATTCGGATTCTTCGGACGCCTCCTCTTCCTCATTTTCCTCAGATTTAGCTTCAGAGTCCATTTCCTTGCCAATGAATGCCCGAGCCTTCTTGGAGCTGCTCTTCTTGTGAGATGAAGACTTCGAGGATTTTGATGACGAAGATTTTGACGATTTCTTCTTCTTCTTCGCATCATCAGAACTGTAATCCTTGTATTTCTTCTTCGTCAATTCCTTTTCCCACTGAGGACAATCTTGAATATAATGACTAGGTTTCTTGCATTTGTGGCACAACCTTCTCTTATAGTCACTTGATGAGGAATCACTGCTTCTTGAGGATTTTCCAAAGAGACCACGTCTTGAGAACTTCTGGAATTTCTTCACGAGCAGTGCTAGCTCCTGGCTCAATTCTTTAGGATCACCAAGGCTACTACCAGAGTCCTCACATTCAGACTCAGACACAACCTTGGCCTTCAGGGCACGTGGTTTGCCATAGCTCGAACCATAGAGATCTCTCTTTTCAGCAAGCTGGAACTCGTGAGTATTTAGCCTTTCGAGGATATCGGCAGGATCAAGAGACTTGTAGTCAGCCCGTTCTTGTATCATCATACCAAGAGTATCAAATGAGGAATCAAGTGATCTCAACAGTTTCTTCACCACCTCATGGTCAGTGATGTCAGTGGAACCGAGGGCTTGAAGCTCATTTGAGATGTCAGTGAGGCGATCAAAGGTTTGTTGGATATTTTCATTGTCGAGTCTTTTGAAGCGGTTGAAGAGATTCCGAAGAACATCAACTCGAGAGTCACGCTGAGTTGAGACTCCTTCATTCACTTTGGACAGCCTATCCCAGATAAGCTTAGAAGTTTCCAAAGCACTCACTCTTCCATACTGTCCTTTACTCAGATGGTCACATATGATATTCTTCGCTTGAGAATCGAGTTGCTTGAATCTCTTCACATCGGTAGCGTTCAGTGAGGGTGAGACAGAGGGAACACCACTTTCCACAACATACCAGAGATCGTTGTCAATAGCCTCGAGATGCATTCGCATCTTGTTTTTCCAGTAGGGGTAGTCCGTCCCATCAAAGGTAGGACACCCAGCCGAGACCTTGATCATACCTGCGGTCGACATAACTAAAACTCCAGGCGGTTAAACCAAAATCACACAGAACAAGGGAGTACCTTGCTCTGATACCAATTGAAAGTGCGTTATGTCGACTAGAGGGGGGGTGAATAGGCGATTTTTATGAATTCTTCACTGAGGAATTTGTCGGTGATGAAATTCCTTAGCGAAGAACTATTAGCAGCGGAATAAGTACTCAGAAGTAAGCATAACAGAATACAAGCATGGTCATCATGATGAAATGAAGACTAGCACAGAGTACAGAAAGCGTAATCACAGGATAACACAAGATGAAGACAAACAGACTGAAGAAATTGAGCTGAGGAAATTAAGAAAGTCTTCAGTCAAAGTCTTCAAACACAGATATGAACAAACACTCAACACAGTAATGAGGAAATGAAAGGGTTGAGGAAATAGAACCAGTAGGTTGGCGAAGACAATGATTTGGTAGAACAGTTCCAACTGCTGTCTCAGTTGTACGTCTGGTTGGAGCGGCTGAGTATTTAAACTCGAGGACACACAGTCCCGGACACCCAGTCGCTGAGCACGCAGCTCAGGACACCCAGTCCTCACCGTATTCTCCTTGAACTAAGATCACACAGATCTTGTCCAATCACTTGTGGTAAGTCTTCAGGCGACTTCCAAACCTTCATAGACTTGGTCACTCGGCGATCCACAATTCCTCTTGGATGCTCTAGACCTTGACGCCTAACCGTCTGGAAGAAGCACAGTCTTCAAGGGTAACAAGTGTCGGATCCATGCAGGATCAATTTCTTCAGTGATGCTCAATCACTTTGGGTTTGTAGTGGTTTGGTTTTGGGTTTTCCTCACTCGATGATTTTCGCTCAAAGTCCTCGGAGGATGGGTTGCTCTCAAATGACAAGTGTCAAGTTCTCTCGGAGCAGCCAACCAGCTAGTGGTTGTAGGGGGCGGCTATTTATAGCCTAGGGAGCAGCCCGACATGATAAGAGATAAATGCCCCTCAATGATATGACCGTTAGGTGGATAAGATATTTTGGGACAGCTGGCGCGCAGCACAGCAACGGTCTGAAATTTGACTCTCAAATTCCTCAGGGCTATCATGTACCTCACTGTGTAGGTAATTCGCACTGACGAATTCCTAACTCCTCAGTCAGAACAAATTCATCAGTGACCAGAAGAACTTCGTCTCTGTCACTGAAGAAAGTGACTGAACTGTATGAGATTTCCAAAGGCTTCACTCGAAGGGATTGGGAGGTGTAGGATTTTGAGTTGAGCATCACATGGAAATTTTTCCTTAGTATTTCCTCGACCCCCTTTAACAGTACGGTGTTTCCTATGACTCAAGAAAGAGAAAATGAAACTACGAAAACAAAAGTCTTCACGCTTCATGTTCCACAAATGAATACCAAGTCTTCAAGGTCACACCAATTTCTTCACTTTCAAAGTCTTCAGAAAGTCTTCAGAATATCAAAGTCTTCAGTTGAAGAACTTCATTTTTAGGGGTCGACTTTCTCTGTAAATATCAAACTCCTCATAGACTTATAGACCTGTGTACACTCACAAACGCATTTGTCCCTTAACCTATAAGTCTTCAATACACCAAAATCACTAAGGGGCACTAGATGCACTTACAAGGTCCCTTTGCAGCAACCCATGAGGTTTTGGGGTACTGCTCAGGCTTCCAATATGTTCCATCAGCATTAAGTTTCCTCTCAAAGGCAATACCCTCTTTCCTAGGGTTTCTGTTGAGGATCTGCTTTTTGAGCACATCACAAAGAATCTGATGCCCTTTGAGGCTTTTGTACATGCTTGTCATGTACAACTCCTTCAGCCCTGCATCGTCAGTGATACTAGCAATGTCCTCAGATGAGGAATTAGTGATAGCAAAGGCAGATGAAGAATTTGTAACAGTTGAAGCATTTGAACATTCATGTGAAGAATTAGCAGATTCACGTTCGATGCACTTTAAGCATGGAGGAACAAATTCTTCCTAAGAAGTGCTGATTTGTTGAGCAAGTAATGAATCGCGCTCCTTCTGAAGATCTTCATAACTCACTCTTAGCTTCTCAAGATCTTGCTTTCCTTGAAGAAATTCATAAGAAAGTTTCTCATGATCAGATAAGAGAGTGTTATGATGACTTTGAAGGTTATCAAACCTAGACTGAAGTCTCTGAAGATTTTCAGTCAGGGCTTTAGTGCGATCCATTTCTTCACCCAACATATCATCACTTTTGTCTAGCATGTTTTGAACCTTTTCCAAGGCATGTTGTTGTTTGGTGGCAATGCAAACAAGTTTGATATAGCTAGGTTCGATATCATCATCAAATTCATCATCATCAGATTCACAGTCACTAAATTCAGATGAGGAACATTCGGTTACCTCGACACCCTTTGCCATGAGACATGATGCAGAAGATGATGATTCTGGTTCGAAAGTCATCGTTTTGAGAGATTCCTTGAAGTCCTCAAACCAAGGATCATGACGGGTTCGACGACCTTCATAGACGTCGGAGATTCGGTCCCAGATAAGCTTTGCATTGGAAAGATGCATAATATGCCTGAATTGATCTCTGGATAGGCAGGAACAGATGATATCCTTCGCCATGAAGTCAAGTCGAGTGTATCTGCGAATATCATCTGCGTTCGCCGACTTGCATAGATCAGTAAGACCAATCTCAGTGACGGTCCACAGCTCGCTGTCCTGTGCCATGAGGCGCTTCCTCATCATGGCCTTCCACTTGGGATAATCATGACTGTCAAAGATAGGGCATGTCACTTTCTTCATACCTGCGGTCGACATAACTAAAACTCCAGGCGGTTAAACCAAAATCACACAGAACAAGGGAGTACCTTGCTATGATACCAATTGAAAGTGCGTTATGTCGACTAGAGAGGGGGTGAATAGGCGATTTTTATGAATTCTTCACTGAGGAATTTGCCGGTGAGGAAATTCCTTAGCGAAGAACTATTAGCAGCGGAATAAGTACTCAGAAGTAAGCATAACAGAATACAAGCATGGTCATCATGATGAAATGAAGACTAGCACAGAGTACAGAAAGCGTAATCACAGGATAACACAAGATGAAGACAAACAGACTGAAGAAATTGAGCTGAGGAAATTAAGAAAGTCTTCAGTCAAAGTCTTCAAACACAGATATGAACAAACACTCAACATAGTAATGAGGAAATGAAAGGGTTGAGGAAATAGAACCAGTAGGTTGGTGAAGACAATGCTTTGGTAGACCAGTTCCAACTGCTGTCTCAGATGTATGTCTGGTTGGAGCGGCTGAGTATTTAAACTCGAGGACACACAGTCCCGGACACCCAGTCATTGAGCACGCAGCTCAGGACACCCAGTCCTCACCGTATTCTCCTTGAACTAAGATCACATAGATCTTGTCCAATCACTCATGGTAAGTCTTCAGGCGACTTCCAAACCTTCACAGACTTGGTCACTCGGCGATCCACAATTCCTCTTGGATGCTCTAGACCTTGACGCCTAACCGTCTGGAAGAAGCACAGTCTTCAAAGGTAACAAGCGTCGGATCCACGCAGGATCAATTTCTTCAGTGATGCTCAATCACTTTGGGTTTGTAGGGGTTTGGTTTTGGGTTTTCCTCACTCGATGATTTTCGCTCAAAGTCCTCGGAGGATGGGTTGCTCTCAAATGACAAGTGTCAAGTTCTCTCGGAGCAGCCAACCAGCTAGTGGTTGTAGGGGGCGACTATTTATAGCCTAGGGAGCAGCCCGACATGATAAGACATAAATGCCCCTCAATGATATGACCGTTAGGTGGATAAGATATTTTGGGACAGCTGGCGCGCAGCACAGCAATGGTCGGAAATTTGACTCTCAAATTCCTCGGGGCTATCATGTACCTCACTGTGTAGGTAATTCGCACTGACGAATTCCTAACTCCTCAGTCAGAACAAATTTATCAGTGACCAGAAGAACTTCGTCTCTGTCACTGAAGAAAGTGACTGAACTGTATGAGATTTCCAAAGGCTTCACTCGAAGGGATTGGTAGGTGTAGGATTTTGAGTTGAGCATCACATGGAAATTTTTCCTTAGTATTTCCTCGACCCCCTTTAACAGTACGGTGCTTCCTATGACTGAAGAAAGAGAAAATGAAACTATGAAAACAAAAGTCTTCACGCTTCATGTTCCACAAATGAATACCAAGTCTTCAAGGTCACACCAATTTCTTCACTTTCAAAGTCTTCAGAAAGTCTTCAGAATATCAAAGTCTTCAGTTGAAGAACTTAATTTTTAGGGGTCGACTTTCTCTGTAAATATCAAACTCCTCATAGACTTATAGACCTGTGTACACTCACAAACGCATTAGTCCCTTAACCTATAAGTCTTCAATACACCAAAATCACTAAGGGGCACTAGATGCACTTACAGCTGAAGATTTCTCCAGCGAGCATGTGTTCTTCACTGACTATAACCCCTATGAATCTGCTCGCATAAGGAAGATACGCTTCTGGACTGCTAGTCAAGCAAACTTCTATTCCTCAGTACTGTTCAACAAAGATAAAGTCTTCGATCATGAGCATATTCCTCATGTAGACATGGAGTCTCTGCCGTGCTTCGAGCCAGTCCTCAGTGTTCTTCACGATGCTGGACTGTTAAATTTCTGCACTGACATCTGTGACTGGAATGAAGAACTTATTCTTCAATTCTATGCAACGCTGCACATCACAGGAAACTCTGAAGATGTGAATTCATGGGTGCTGGACTGGATGTCTGAAAATACTCACTACAAGGCACCAGCAACTGAATTGCTTCATGCTCTACCACTCAGTCCTCCCCTTGACGGTGCTCGTTGTGTCTACAATGAACCTGAGCATTCAAATCATTTCATGCAAGTGCTGATGAAGCCTTTGAAGCCAGGGTAGGCTCCTTGAACCAAATTCCTCGTCAAGGAATTACTATATGTGCCCCAGACTGTCTATCGCATTCTGTCAAAGACCATGAGTCCTATCAAAGGCCACGACTCAAATGATGAAGAGGTCGTTGGCATCATGAAGAACATGCTTTTCAATATCATTCATGGCGTTGCCGTCAACTTCCATGATTTCTTCATGAGTACTCTGGCGAATATTGCTACGTCACCTTTTGAACTAAAGCCTTATGCACCATGGATTATGAGATTCATCAGGACAAGGGCTTCACTAAATTACAAAGCTGACACTTTCAATCATGGCAGCTACTTGCCCCCAATTGAAGTCCTCAAACGGACATATTCCTTAGCTGATGACAAAGGCAAGGTAACTGATTTGATAGATGAAGGCATTCGTCCATTGGATGGTTAATTTTGCAAAGCTGCATCCTACTCCACCAATGATGACTCTGCCACACATGACTCTGTCGCCAAGCAAAATCCTCAAGCCACAGCTCCCAGGGTGATGATTGATCGTGAGTTACTCCTCAGTCTTCATCAGAAGGTTGATCGCAATCATAAATGGGTCAAGCGTCAGTTTGGTTCTATTCTACACAACATGACCTCAACACACAATGCAGTGAAGAGAAACCAATACTACCTCCATGAAACCTTCAACCGTACCTGGGCTGTTCTATCTCATGTCTACAACGCTGCAGATCTGAAGAATATGGGTCTCAAGGAAGAATTTGACTGGTCTGCACCTCCACCGAAGAAATTCAAGAAGGTCAAAGTTCCTTCCTTGGTGGCCAGCTCCTATTCTTCATCACGCGAGACTGATGAAAATGAAGACTTGGATGACACTGCGGCAGGCCCTACTACAACAACCGACCCCAACAACGCTGGCGCTCCTCCATAAACTTGATATTCTTCAGGGGCGTTAGTCCTCATTTTCGATCCTTTTGGTCATTCGATGACAAAGGAGGAGAAATTTGAGTTAGTCTTCAAGCGGGTCTATTATATGGGCGCTTTTTTTGCTAAGTTACAACTCTCGTTCTTCTGAAACTTTATTGGATCGAGTTGTAATCTTAAACCCGATGGTGCCTTGATACTTTTGATGCACTGTGCTTTGATACTCTCGATATGTTATTCTGCATGCTTGTTACTCATTAATATTATTGCATGCATGCTGAATTTCATCAGGCACCATATTTCATCATGCATTTCAAATTCTTCATATTCTATGTCAAATGCGTGTATGAATTATAAGATATAGGGGGAGATCTCCATGATTCAACTCTTCAAGTGTGCATTGCTTCAAAAGCAAATTCCTCACTATGCACATCTTCAGGGGGAGTTCTTCTATATCTTGCAATCAAATTCCTTAATATCAGTACTTACACTTCATATGTTTATCCCCGTTGAAAACTTAACCTATATTGTCATCAATCACCAAAAAGGGGGAGATTGTAAGTGCATATAGTGCCCCTTAGTGATTTTGGTGTATTGAAGACTTATAGGTTAAGGGACTAATGCGTTTGTGAGTGTACACATGTCTATAAGTCTATGAGGAGTTTGATATTTACAGGGGAAGTCGACCCCTAAAAATGAATATCTTTGACTGGAGATTTTGGTATTTCTGAAGACTTTCATGAAGACTTTGAAAGTGAAGAAATTGGTGTATCCATGAAGACTTGATAATCATGCGAGGAATATGAAGCTTGAAGACTTCATTTTCATAGTTTTCTTTTTCTCTTTCTTGAGTCATAGGAAACACCGTACTGTTAAAGGGGGTCAAGGAAATACTAAGGAAAATTTTCCATGTGATGCTCAACTCAAAATCCTACACCTACCAAACCCTTCGAGTGAAGCCTTTGGAAATCTCATACAGTTCAGTCAATTTCTTCAGTGACAGAGATGAAGTTCTTCTGGTCGCTGAGGAATTTGTTCTGACTGAGGAGTTAGGAATTCGCCAGTGCGGATTGCCTACACTGTGAGGATCATGATAGCCCTGAGGAATTTGATAGTCAAATTTCCGACCGTTGATGTGTTACATGCCAGCTGTCCCAAAATATCTTATCCACCTAACGGTCATATCAGACAAGGGCATTTATGTCTTATCATGTCGGGCTGCTCCCTAGGCTATAAATAGCCACCCCCTACAACCACTAGCTGGTTGGCTGCTCCGAGAGAAACTGACACTTGTCATTTGAGAGCAACCCATCCTCCGAGGACTTTGAGCGAAAATCATCGAGTGAGGAAAATCCCAAACCCAAACACCTACAAACCCAAAGTGATTGAGCATCACTGAAGAGATTGATCCTGTATGGATTCGACGCTTGTTACCTTTGAAGACTGTGCTTCTTCTAGACGGTTAGGCGTCATGGTCTAGAGCATCCAAGAGGAATTGTGGATCGCCGAGTGACCGAAGTCTGTGAAGGTTTGGAAGTCGCCTGAAGACTTACCACGAGTGATTGGACGAGATCTGTTTGATATTAGTTCAAGGAGAATACGGTGAGGACTTGGTGTTCTGAGCTACGTGCTCAGCGACTGGGTGTCCTGGACTGCGTGTCCTCAAGTTTAAATACTCAGCTGCTCCAACCAGACGTACAACTGAGACAACAGTTGGAACTGGTCGAACAAATCATTGTCTTCACCAACCTTACTGGTTCTATTTCCTCAACTCTTTCATTTCCTCATTACTGTGTTGAGTGATTGTTCATATCTGTGTTTGAAGACTTTGACTGAAGACTTTCTCAATTTCCCCAGTTCAATTTCTTCAGTCTGTTTGTCTTCATCTTGTGTTATCATGTCTTTACGCTTTCTGTACTCTGTGCTTGTCTTCATTTCATCATGATGACTATGTCTGTATCCTGTTATGCTTACTTCTGAGTACTTATTCCACTGCTAGTAGTTCTTCGCTAAGGAATTTCCTCACCGGCAAATTCCTGAGTGAAGAATTCATAAAAATCGCATATTCACCCCCCTCTAGTCGATATAACGCACTTTCAGGGCAAGACAGACATATCCGAAGATTATGAAAAGTTTCATGAAATTCCTCCCTTCAAAGTCAAGGCCGACCCAAGCACCCTGTTAAACGATGAAGATTATCCATGATTACGGTGCAATAAGCAAAGGACACAAGCAAAGAAAAAGTGAAGACTTTCTAGCAACAACTATTATGATGATGCCTTTGATCTAGAATATCACTGCAGTTACATTTGAAGAAATGAAATCCCTTTGTAACAGATGAGTTTTCGTCCGAAACCCTGATACTTCCAAAGAAATTGTTTGTTTTGTACACGAAGTGCATCCAGTCTTTGCTGTAACCCTCTCAACTTTTTAGCACATGCTATGTGGGTGAAATGATGATGCCATGCCAACTTTCAACATTTTTAGAGTTCATTTGAAATGCTTTTCAATTTCAGGGTCATTTAGCTCATAGAATGAACTAATATAAAAGAGAATGAACTGGAAAACTTTTATGAAACTCTAATAGCAAAAATAGTAAACTAAAAAAATGAACTAGAAAACTATGATGAAACTCTAATAGAAAAAGAATGAACTAGAAACCTTTAATGAAACTCTAATAGCTAAAGGAATCGACCAAAGAGCTTTTATAAACCTCTAGTATTATTGAAACTAAAATTATATAAAATTTATGCAACAAAAATTATCAAAATATTTTCTGTTCAAAACATTAAAAGCAAAACTAATATTCATAAAATAAATAAATAAAGCAAAAAAGAAAAGAAAATAAATAAGTAGAAATAAAATAAAATAAATAAGTAGAAACAAAATAAACTTCAATAAATAAGTAGAAACAAAATAAACTTTAATAAAGTAAAATAAATAAACTTTAATAACATAAATAAAAGTAGCAATAGTAAGTAGAAACAAAATAAAATAAATAAAGCAAAAAAGTGCCACCTACTGGGCCACCACGGCCTAAATACGACTAGAAACCCAATCATGGGCCAGGATTCAGGCCCGCAGCAGACCCAGTATGCCCACAGGCACACAGTGACAGGTTAGGCCCGAAAGCCTTGAGTTGAGAGGAGCGCGAGAGGCTGGGCGCAACAGCGCTTATAAATCACTCTCGAGCTCTCTCAACAAGCGAGGTGGGACTAAACTTTTGACGCGGGAATCACAAGGCCTTTGGTCCCGGTTGGTGGCACCAACCGAGACTAAAGGGCGGCATTGGTCC